>NC_067484.1:34081944-34366944 GCF_947179515.1 Apodemus sylvaticus
ACAGGAAATGAGAAGTGAGATTGGAGACATAAACTTAACACATCCGTAACTGCTCTAAGTAAGCCAGGAGGCTGACACAACATAGCACATTAAGAAAATCCCATGGCCCAAGTCTCTGCTGTATGCACTGAAGTCATTTCCTTATGATACAAGGAAGTCACAAGCAAATGAAAAGATACATTATGAGTTGTGCTGACTATAGTGAGCAGATGAGTCTGATGCACATGTATGAAGGAACTCTACTCTAAACCACAGAATACACGGTTAATCATGGGAGCTTGTAGCCCAGAACCTAAACTGAGATTCCCCAACTGTGGTCATTTGAATACACTGGCCTCATAGGAAGTGGTGCTATTAGGAAGTGTGGTCTTGTTAGAGGAAGTGTGTCCTTGTATAGATGGGCTTTAAGGTCTCCTAATGCTCAAGCCCCACCCAGTGTGGAAAGAGAGGCCCTACTGGCTGCCTCAGATGACAGTCTGTTTCTCGATCCCTTTGGATCAAGATATAGAACTCTGGGCTCTTCCAGCACCATGTCTGACTGCAAGTTTCTATGACTCCCACCATGATGATAATGGACTGAACCTCTGAAACTGTAAGCCAGCCCCAATAAAATGTTTCCCTTTTGTAAGAGTTGCCTGGTCATGTTGTACCTCACAGCAATGAAAACCAAATTGAGACACCTACTCAGACAAGTCTTAATGTTTCCCCAGGGGGCAAGTGCTAGGCTCCATGGAGGGATGGAAATAATGGTGGAGAGTTAATGCCCTAAGGGTGCCTGGCTAAAGCCAAGTAGATAAAAGAATTAAAAGGGTGACATCAACAAGGAGCAATACAGGCTGTTGGTGCACAGCTGGCAGCTCCAGGAATGTGAGCAACTGTGTGCAGAAGACACATTCATTTAGGAAAGGAACCAGAGAAAATACCATAGGGACAGGCGGTCCTAGAAAGAATGTGGTGGGGTCTAAATGGGAACCCAGGAAATGGGGTGAACCCTGGGTGTTCCCAGGGATGGAGATGATTTGGAATGTGAATGTGTATGGCCTGCTTTCAAGAAGTTGGAGGGAAGCTATGTGCAACTGGTACCTTCCAGTGACTCCTCATGGAGATGATGGTTTATGAATGTTTGACACCTAAAGGAAGTGAAAGGACCAAGACACCCCAAGACCAAGTTCTCAGCACAAAGGGATGTATTTGGCCCAGAGGGGATAAAGAACAAGGAATAAGAGACAAAGAAAGGAGACAGGACTAGGAAGAAGGGAAGAGGAACAAAGGAGGGGGGGAGCTGTAAGGGAGAGGGGAAAGGGATATTTATCCCAGAGAGAATAAGGACTTCCTCTGTATAGAGAGGAGATGCCATGACTCATAGTTAAATGGTAGTTTATAATTGGAAAAGGGAACCCCCTGTGCTAGGATGGGTTGGTTAACATTAATTACCATAGCCAAAAGGGGACCTTTTGATTGCTCTACTTTAAAAAGCTTGATAGCTGGACCTTCATAGTCTCACAGGAAAGAAGTGGCCAAAAAAGGGAATAGGGCTTGGTGGCTAGCTCGCTTAAGGAGTGTAATCTAATGGTTTAGCCAGGTCTAAGGAATGGGGAAGGGCACGGTCTGCCAAAATCATGTTGGCCATACTCAGCCTTTCTAGAGCTCCTTCAGTAAGGCTCTGTCTAGTAAGTGACAGTGAGAACTGGCCACTCTCCAAGCATGGGAAGTTCCTATGTATGACAACCCATGGATTTCCATTACACTTCAGAACAAAGCCTTCCTAAAATAAGATCACCTGTGCTTAATACAATCCTCCCTGAAGGCATCCACACTCATGGAGTTATTTGATGAATGTCATGAACACGGTATCTGGAAACCACAATACCACTTGACCCAGAAGGAAATATGGCACAGAGACACTAATTATAAAATGTATTTTATAATAACCTCTATACAGATTTATTTTACATGTATATATTCAATGTGCAGATTTTAGTATCGGTAACACTGATGAGGAAGCTTGCTTTACCTGAGGCTTTGCCAACCTCTTTTTATAACAGATAGCAGGCTGCTTGAAGGAAAGATAAACTTTAAAGATAAGTTATTGCCAATCCTAGTCACCTTTCTTGTTACTGCGATATGATGAAAGCAGTTTAATGGGAGAAAAGGTTTATTTCACAGTTAGAGTCTATAGTCCATCATGGCAAGGGAGTTATGGTGGCAGAAACTCAAGGAGCCAGCTTGGCATGATGCATTCACAATCAAGATGTAGAGAACAATATGGATACGCACCCTCATCCCATTTCCTCACCTCTTTGTACCGTACAGCATCCCAACACAGGGAATGGTACCACTCATAGTGGATGGATATTTTCACCTTCTCTAACCTCATCAAGACAATTCCTCACAAATATATGCAAAGGCCCATCTTTCAGATGTCTTTAGATCTCATCAAGTTGACAATTGAGATGAATCTAATAATACCAAAGACTAGGATGTCTAGAGCTGGAAACATCTAGCAGGAAGTCCCGGATTGGACCCACAATATCACACAAGGCATGAGGGTGCACACCTGTGAGTTCAAACATGCAGGAAGTTGAGTTAGAAGGATCCTGGCTACATGTGACATTTTTTAAAAAAAACATTCATTAAGATGGAAGTCTGAGTTCCATCCCTGACACACACACACACACACACACACACACACACAGACACACACACACACACACAAAGAGAGAGAGAGAGAGAGAGAGAGAGAGAGAGAGAGAGAGAGAGAGAGAGAGAGAGAGAGAGAGGAGGGAGAGGGAGGGAGGAGGAGAAGGAGGGAGAAGAAGGGTAAAGGAGGGGGAGAGGGAGAGGGGAAAGAGGGGGAGTGAGGGAAAGAGGAAGAGGGAGTGAGGGAGAGAGGGAGAGGGAGAGAGGAAGAGGAGGAGAGGGAGAGAGGGGGAAAGAGAAGAAAAGAGGGAGAGCGAGAATCTCCCATTGTGCTGTATTTTCTCAGCATTGTGTAGTGTTGTAGCTGCTGACAAGGCTGCATGCAGTTCTTTTATCCTCCTGATCTTCTAGAATAACTTCAATTGAGCTTCAGACTTTAATACTAAATGCCTCCTTCTTTCCTTTTCATAATTATCTTATAATCTAATATTCTTTCTTTCCCAACAAGGTGACATAAGAGCGACCTCCATTTATAATCATCTCTCCGATGCGAACATTGTGGAAGTAGACATTGTACAGGAAACAAACTTGCCTTCCTAACACCTTCATACCTTCTGCAGAGCCCACGTTTCCCGTGTCAAAGGTGGGGATCCCAGGGCCTTCTCTCCCCTCCCACCCAGCCCTGCTCTTAGGATCCCTTGGCAGGGAAGATTCTTGAGGCTTCTCCACTCCCCACTACCCTAGATAGAACATGGACAGACAACAAAATGAACTCCCCCCTTCATTCTGATATAATTTTCACATTTCCCATTCATGTATCTTATTTCCCCCAAAGGCAAATATGCCGGTAGACTTCCTTTTCTCCTTTCTTGGTTGAAAAATTTTGGACATTTAGAGTAACTGTAGTTGTTGAGTATATATTCTGTATCTAAACACATGTGCTCATTTTATTAGAATGATAACCATTAAAAAGTACAGATCTTCCTTTTACAAGTAGGATCAGTTCAGATAGATTATGTATGCCTTGGATCCTGGAAGAAAGGCTGGGCTGCTGGATGTGTGTGTGTGTGTGTGTCAGGGATGGAACTCAGATTTCCATCTTAATGAATGTTTTTTGAAAAAAGGTCACATGTAGCCAGGCTCCTTCTAACTCACTTCCTGCGTGTTTGAACTCACAGGTGTGCACCCTCATGCCTTATGTGATATTGTGTTCAGGGAGCGGAGCTCAAAAGTCATTGATGTCACTGTTATTTCCCTTATTTAAAGACCTTCAGTTTCCATCTTAGCTCTGGAAAGTGACCATTTGGAGGAAAGAGTCGGATTCAGGAAGTTCCTCTTCCTCTTTGAATACAGACACCCAAGCTGTTGGTAATTTGTTCATCAGAAAGTTAATCTGTCTGTGCCCATAGTTGAGCCCAGAAGGCTTTATTGATTTATCAAAATCACTTTGGCAAATACAATTGCAACAAAAACAGTTTCACTCTTTGTTGTGATGTGATTCTCAAGGGTTCAAAATGAAGAAGAAATCTAAGTACATTATTTTTTTAAAAAATTGTGTCTTTTTTGAAATTAAGATATAATTACATCATATCTTCCCATCCCTTTTCTCCCTCCACGGTTTTCAGATACTCCCTTGCTCTCTTTTATATCCATAACCTCTATTTTTTCATTGTTGGTTCAACAGGGAAGGAGGAAATATCTCTTGTCACGGGTCTCCACAAAGAACACAGGCAACTAAGAAATGCAAGAATCATGGAGAAATAGTCTTCTCCAGGGAAAACTCTCTACAATTGATTTCAATTTTGACAAGTGGTCATCCCTAAAATCATTTATATTTCAATAACATTACACAGACTGAGCAGGTTGTGTTTGCATGTGTAGAGGGGGGTGTATACACACATATAAATGCATTTTTGAAAAATAACCCCTTGTGAAAAGCTGCGTGTTGGTTTAGTTGTTTTTAAAAAAGGTTGAGCCCTTTTAGAGAGTCTGCTAAAATTATGTTCAGCAGATTTGCTTACTAAATCCTTAAAATTATGACATGTAGTTACCACAAATTATTTTGGAATGAAAGCTGATCCAGATGAGTGTTACCATATTGTAACATTTTAAGCTTAAAAAAAAAATCTTTGTGAGCTATGATGAAAGGCAGAAACCTCTCAAGCCAAGACTGTCTGTCATCATGACAAAAGCTAAGGTCAAACAGAGGCAGGGACTTTGCCAACTGCTACAGGTTTTTTGAACATTTGCTACAGGTGTTCCGTGCTACATGCTTCCATCAACTGATATTTTCTATGATGAGAAACTGTACTGAGGTCTAACTTCAGCTTCCTGAGTAGTTTTTGACATTACATTATGAAGAAACTTGATTTCCCTAATGCTTGTAAAATCTCCCCTCTAGGCCTCATCTTCTTTCTCAGTTCCAAGGAACATTAAAGTTGTGTTCTGAGTTCAAATGGCATTCAACAGTGACAGGGTTACTGTGAATGTTCAGAGAAAACATGGAGACCACAGTAGGAAGTGCAGCACGCAGGTGTGCGGACACCAGCTGTCTTCATGGACCAATCCTCTTGGCATCTGAGCCCCTCCTTTCTCTTGGCCTTACTGTATTCTGCAGCCTGTGGCTCATCTGCTAAATACTCTATTCTACTAACTGAAAGTGCTTAATATTTTGTGCTGGTTGGTGTTTGGAGGGCTCCCACAGTGCCAGGGAAGCATATTTATTTGACAGAAAATAGAATTGAGGCACAAAAGTATTTTGTAACTTTAGGAGGAGTTACTGTTGCATTTCTGTGCATTGCAACTGTAAGAAAGTATTAGTTAAAAAGCTTTAGCTCATAGTTGTACTATCAGACATCTTCCATGGGTCTACCTAAGATAAAACTAAAATATCTATAGGGTACCAGGATCCAGATTCTAATGGTTTCTTCTTTCCTTGGATAGTGATCACTGTTTCAAGTTACATGTCAAACATTTCCCTTTGACATCCTCCTTTGTTCTCCCTTTTGTCTTTCTCCTTCCTTCCTTCCTTCCTTCCTTCCTTCCTTCCTTCCTTCCTTCCTTCTTTCCTTCCTTCTATTCCTTCTATCCTCTTTTTTCTTTCTTTCTTTCTTTCTTTCTTTCTTTCTTTCTTTCTTTCTTTCTTTCTTTCTTTCTTTCTTTCTTTCCTTCTTTCTTTCTTTCTTTCCTTCTTTCTTCTCTCTCTCTCTCTCTCTCTCTCTCTCTCTCTCTCTCTCTCTCTCTCTCCTTCCTTCCTTCCTTCTTTCCTTCCTTCCTTCCTTTTTCTTTCAAGAGAAGATCTTATAAAACCCAGGCTGGCCTCAAACTCACTTATGTAACTAAGGATGATTCCTGGTCTTCCTACCTCTACTTCTGGAGTGATGGGATTTCAGGTGTGCGGTCAAACCCAGTTTATATAGAGCTGAGACAAAACCCAGAGTTCTGCTAGCTGAACATGCTACCAACTGAGCAGTACCTGCAGACATTCTTCCACTTTTAGGAACCCTAGAGAGTGTCTTGAGCCCATATAACCTCATTGTTTTAAGGTTAGCCAATCATAAACCTTGATTTCTCCTTGGTCATGTGACTTTAGGTGTTCACAAGTTTGAGGAATTAGAAACAGACAATGTGAGAGGCCATTATTCTTGGTAATCAAGATTTGGGGGCCAGGGTTCAGACTTTAAATCTTCTGAGTCCTCAGCTACGCTACTATATATGGATTTAGTATTCTCTCAGTGTACTTCAGTAGTTATATTGCAATTATAGTCCATATAGTTTATCTATATATGCTAGCACTGAAGGAAAACCCCAAAATATGAAATGGGGGCAATGCTATCTCAATAATTTGGGCTTCTGATGAGACAATTGTATGCATATTCCATAGCTACAGCAAACTGGGCTATGGCTTGTTTGTCCATTGTGCCAGAAAATGTCCCTGCTTGTGCAGCACAAGACTCCTCTCAGTCCTCTTGGCAATGTTCTGAAGAGCAGCCAGCTCCAAAAGGAACTCGGTAAAAGCCTGCATAGTTGGTACAAAGGCAGTCAGTTAACATCTTAGGAGTCTCATTAAATGATAAATTAACATTAAGAGGAAGAAACTGCAAAGAGTGATTTAAATAGGCTCACATGTGCTCCCTTCCCTATGTCCTTGTGGTATGCAACTCAGGGATTCCAAACAATTAGTCCTAAGAACCAACCATGGGATTATATTCATATAGTTTACTAGCACTAGTTTGGGGGAGCATATCTCCAAATACAATAATGTTCATTAAGAAGCTACTATGTAAATAAGATGTTTTTATTAGGAAAGAAATCGAGCACAATCTACCTATCTAATGGGTTCCTTCTAACACACAGGCCTCTGTGGTCTTTTTGCACAGAGGAAGGAAGCATGTCTTAGATTACTGAGCAAACTATCCTCATTCTCCTCATCCCTGCCCTAGACACAGGATTGAATGTTGCGTTGATTTGCTGAGTTTGCAGAGGTCCGTAGGAAAAAACTGGCATGAGCTGAGAAATCTTCATCGAACAAAGGCAATATATTTTTATGTATTGACTTTTGTGTGATTCAATTTGCAGTGCATATAAAAGTAACCTTTATAAACTGCCCTGTGAACTTAAGAGCAAGTTTGCATTTTTGTGGTTAACTTTTCTTTTACTGTATGACTTCCAAAATGATGAGCCAGCTCATTGGGTCTCCTGAAACCTTTTAGCCAAGTAATGAAAATGAATGGTTTTCTGCACATAAAGACTCACAAGCAAAAGCTTGGAAAGAGACTTTTGGGAAAGCTGACTCCATGCATTTATAGTTTTAATAAAGTTAGATGAAAGATGAACGCTATTTGGTTTTCAGAGGGAGTCAATGAATGTGTGATTTTTAAAACCAGCCATTCTATTTGAGTGGCTTATGAATTTTGTATATATGTACAAGAGATAATGTAGATGCCTACTTATGATAAACTTGCAAAGCCATGGACTTGTTAATCTGAGGAGATGGCTTATTTAGTAAATAAGCATGAGCACAAGGATCTGAGTTCAGATCCCCTGCATCCATGAAAAAGCTGGACCTGGTGGAAGGAACCCTAGCACTGGAGAAGAGGAGACCAGCAGGTACCTGGAACTCCCCGGCTAGACAGTCTAGCCAATTTGTGGGACACCTTTCTGGGGAAAAATCCAGGTGGAAAGTGATAGAGGAAGACACTGGACATCCATCCCTGGTCTTCATGTGTACACAAAGACATGCACGCACATCTGTGTGCACACAAACACACACTCCCTGTTGGTGTCTCTCATTTGAAAAGTTTGCATTAGGCATTCAAGACCATGGTGCTTTGTGTTTTCTTTTTCCTATCTGTCAATGTATAAAATGTTACACACATGCTCAACAGATTATTAAGCACAATTCCAAGTGTAGTCTGAGTCAACTTTTCCTCTGTTCTAAGTCAAGAGTTACATTGGGAATAACAAGCACTTCCTCTGTGCCTTTAGCTATATTACTTCTTTATTCTTTCATCTGTTCGTGCTGACCTGTCATGGATTTATTTGGAAATTGTGAGATATTTCCTACTGGTTTATTATTTTTCATAGCTGACGAAGGTATTCTTTATTCTGTGTTAGCCTTTGGGGCAAGATTTGATTAAACCAGTTGTGTTCTATTACCCATTTTCCAACTTCTTGATTAGAGAACTTTTCCACAACTCTTCTCTTTGGAAACCAATGGAATATTTTTTCCTATAAAGTTGAAGCTTTATAACTTTGATATAGAGGGGTGCTGACTTAATATCTACTCACAATGTACTTGGAGTTCTTATGAGATAACTGAGAGAGGAACCTGTGATAAATATAAGCTGTGGGAAGCATGAAGATCTTGTGCTCACAGATAAGCATTAGGGGAAGCAAGAATACACAACCTTGAACCTTGAACACACAAGGTTGTCTCTACAAAGGGAGAGATGTATAACCTACTAAAAAACTTTCATCTCAGGTGAACATGTGTAGGTGGCATCTTGGCGTTGTTCACCAAATGACAGAGTGTAAAGACTAGTTGCATAGCATATAGACTACATGGGGCCATAACTACTCATGCAAAGATGATTTGAAGCACACAGAAAGCTGTGTGCCAGTTGAATGCCAGTGTTACACCATTCCATACAGACAACGTGAACACCCGAGGATATCAAAGTTGGTGCTGAGTCTCAGAACCAAATGTGAATGAGCACTGCGAGAGTCAGATAATAAGGCTCATTCCATATGTGATGCTCTTCCAAACTGCCTGCCTCTGTGCCTCATTAGCTATTTGATTCATTTCATTGCACATGTGATTGACTAAAATGTAAGCATCACTCCTGATGTCTCCCAGGATCTATTAGAAGATAGTTGAGAATCTAAGGGTGCCCTACGGCACACCTCAAACATCTGTAGAAGATGAGGAAGAGATTTGCCTCAAGAATTTCAGTTAGTGCAATGGGTTAAATGACATAAGGCAAAAAGTAGTAATGGTCACAGTGAACAGTGTAGAGTAAGCAGCCATTAGGACAAGCCTGTGAGATGGGCTTTGTCTTCTCTTGAGCTGGAGGCCTGAGACCACTCATGGGTCATAGTGAAAATAACATATAACTCAGTAAAACAGAAAACAGCCACAAATAGACTAACTACATCACATACAGTAATAGACATCATACAATAAATATTCATCTGGGTTTTCATGTGTGTGTGTATGTGTGTGTGTGTGTGTGTGTGTGTGTATTATAGTGGTTTGTGGTTTAAAGCCATTGAGAGAGATTATAACAGAGTCTTTTGACTATTGTAAAATGGGCCTGAGGTCCCTCTTAGTCATGTGCTCACGCCCCACTTAGGTTGGTATAGTCGCTGCTACTTCAGCAAACTCCCCCTTGTAAGATTAAGACAATTTACTCTTGAAGAATTGATTCACAAAGAGGTATAATTAGGGATGGGGTGGAAAATGAAAAGATTCCCGGATCCTTGATTTCCTGTGTTCTTGCACAAGGGTCTCTCAGAACATAGCCAGAGAGGATGATGCCACCTGGTAATCTCTTTCTTTGACTCTGGTTGGTCTTCAGCAAGGATGGAACCTTTGAAAATAGTACAGCACTGAGTGTGGTTCCTAAAGCAGCATATGTGGAAGCCCAGTTGTTTCCCCGAGAGGAAAGGAGCTGTATCACCAACATTTTCCACATACTTAATTTTAATTCATTATCTATAGCATGACTAGGGTTTGTACTGATGAACAGGAGAGGATAAAATAGGGTGTGTCTCTTGTCTTCTTAAGCCAAAAGTCCTGTAGAGACAACAGGCACTTGATAAATAATTATACATAATCAATTAACTAGCTCAATAAAAGAGAAATGTAAATTCACTTCCTACTTATCATTTCACTAAGTATTTAGCAAGCTCCTGTGAGAAGGGGAAAGAAGTGAGATGGGGGGAGGAGGGGGGGTGCTTCTTGCTGGACCCACAACACCCTGGCTGCTGTTGCTTCTGGTCTCCCTCTCAGTTCTAGGTCCCCAAGCCCAGGAAGTCTCCAAACCACCTCATTGTCTTTCTGACCAAAGGTGCTGAGGGTGAAAGTTCATCTCTAGAAGGCACCTTCTGGAAATCTGTCACCTAGGTTGTGACTCTGCCATGGACTAAGAAAGTGGGATTCATAGCCCACCCTACCCCCTAGTATCCTAAACTCAAACCTGAATCTGTTTTCTGAAGAAATAATGCTTTAAATGTTGGTTAGATTCGAAGGTACTGTGCTTTAGTTGTGTAATGGATTCAGTGATGCCCAATCAGTTGTTCTTATCGTTGATGTAACTGGAATCTCTCTCATCCTGTTCTGAGTTAAAGTTCTAGTGGTTGAAGCACTCCTAAGTTGTTTGAAGCACACATCATTCTGAGATGCTCGGGATGGATGAGCCTCGAGATGACTCTTGAGAAGTGCATGTGGGATGACGCTCAGAGTCCTGAAGAACATCTGGGCTGGGGCATGCCGGTAGCAGAGCGCTTGTCTAATATGCATAGGTTCTAAGTTCTCTACCCAACTTGACACACACACACATTCCAGACAGACAGTGTGTGTGTGTGTGTGTGTGTGTGTGTGTGAGAGAGAGAGAGAGAGAGAGAGAGAGAGAGAGAGAGAAAGAGAAACTCACACATGTACATATACATGCACAAGCACAGACAGAGGCATACACACACACACACACACACACTCACTCCAGAGAGAGAGAGAGAGAGAGAGAGAGAGAGAGAGACTCATACATGTGCACATATATATATATGCACAAGCATACACAGAGGCATATGCACACACACACCAGAGAGTGGGGGAGGGGGAGAGACTCACACATATGCACACTTACATGTACAAGCACACACTGGAACATTCACACATGCATGCACAAGCACACACAGGAGTATACACATATGCACACACACAAAGGTATATGAATATACAAAAATATACATATTCTATGTCTGTAAACTCCTATGTTTTGTTAAGTCTTGAACAATAAAATTATATCTTTTGGAAATAAATTTCTTTTCTAAAACTGAGCAAGTCTAGATGATAATTGAACCAGAACTGATATTTAGAACATGTAATTTACTTTATTCCCTGATATTTACAGTAAACCCAGAGAAGAATAAGAATGGGAGTTTGAGGTCATTGGCTCTGTTTGGCTTGACAAAGAAGCCCTGTGAGTTCATGGTGGTGGCAGGGGGTCTCAGAGCAGCCACCCCCTGCCTAGCATGCTGTGACAGTGACTTATGTGCAAACGTACCAGCAGCTGCTAAAGGCTTGGCAGGTTCATAAATCATTATGTTCACTGTGTTTTGACCCCTGTTGAGCCACCAACCTGAGGTTTAAGCTTTCCACATCCGCTCGTGCTTTGTAAACCAAGTCAGAGATTCCTTGTGGTATTCAATGCTGACCTTCTTGTCCACCTATATCATGTTACTCTGTATTCACCAGGGATACTCCCTGAGAACCATGTTATGTAAGCCCTAGGCATGGTGTCATGGAGGGCTTTTCTGTGTGGGAAAGCCAGCCCCATTCATTGTCTTGCTTTGTTACAAGGAAAGAAGTATGGCTTCCAAATGAAAATAGAGACACAGGATGGTCAAATCTTCCCCAAGCAAGGAATGTCTTGTTCCTTTGTTTCTCCTGTAATCCACATGCCTATTATCTCTAGGCCTTGCCAGCTATGAGTCACAAATGGTCTTAAGGATCGTTTGCTCCTTTGGCAACATTTTGGTATGATGCTGCTATACTCTATTGTCTGGAACAATGGTATATCTATTGGAGGAGCTGCATGGCTATGGGAGCATTGGCCTCATCGAAGAAGTAGCCACTCTGTAGCCACTCTCCCCTTCCCTGGATAACAGGTGCCATTAGAAACCCAGGTCTCTGACTACAGCTGGACATGTGTGATGTCGATGTTCCAAAGTGGATGCTAAAGAGAGGCTGGAGGGTCACCAGATGTCCCCTGAGCTATACTAGATAGACACTCACAAATACCTTACCTGGTATCAGAATCTGGTACCAGGGCAGGAAGAGGATCCTGCCTGGGGTTGCTACTCTAGAGACGCAGACAATGCTGAGTTTGACCCAGTGTGTAGTAACTCATTTCCCCTGCTGAAGAGCCCCCTCTCCTATACTCACCTTTCTCCACATCCCCCAATCCTGAGTGAGTAAACACTCTCTTATACTTCTCACATTTAAAGACTTTTACACAGGAAGGATCCAGCTTCTATACTTCCATGTGATCAAGGAAGTGAGTAGCCCACGTGTCTTCTGTGTCGGGTCACAGCATAGCACAGGCCTGACTACTGCTCTCATGTTGCCTCGCCTTCCAGTTACTTCAACCCAAGGGAAACCATGATGAAATGACAAGATACAGCTAATGCTTCAAACTATTCACCGGAGATCCAAGTTGCCTTGGGTTTGAAGTCCTCTGCTTCTGCCCTTTGCTGATGTTTTACCTGTCACTTTCTCTTAGCCCGCCATATCAGATCCACTCATCTTTCCACTTTAACTAGAATTTTCTCCAGATTACATCTTCAAGGTCTACTATGTATTACTGCTAGAAGAATCCCTCTGAATGGCAAGTCAGATGAGAGCATCCCTCTCTATAACCCTCTTGGTAGGCCTGGTGGCTCTGGCCATTAAGTGACCTGTGTTTGGAGGCAGCCTGACTGCCAGCCAAGAGCAACATTTGTTTCCTACATGGCCTTTGAGGTCTTTGCTGCCCATGTACTTCGGCTATATCCTCCCATTGCCCCTCCCAACTCGTGAAAATTTGCTTCCTCTTCTCCCACTTCCATGCCCAAATTATCAGTGATCAGCTCCACCACAGCCTTCAGACACCAAGAATACTCAATGATGTTGGTATTTGTCACCCACCGCCATGTGTCCCCATGCACCTTTTCTCTTGGAACTCCCTGAGGACAGCAGAGGGAACAATTGGATGTCAGCAGTGTGAGATTCTGCTCTCTGTGAGTGACCATGCACACAGGTGAACCTCATTCTCTCTGCGGAGCCTCCTGTCCCCATCACAGATAAGGGAACTTTCCTTGCAGAGTTGCTGTTACGATTAAATGAAAGGCATAGACACTCCTCGGAACACAGTGCCGGTCACAAAGCAGCTACTCCAAAATGATTTCAACGCTCAGTGCCTGCAAAGTCATCCAAAGAGCATTCGTTATCTAACCATGTCTTGTTAGTACCTACTCTGTGCTCAGGCCCCTGAATTTTGGTCTATGTAATTGTGTAGGTGTTCACGGGAGAGATGCCTGCTTTAAATACTAAGCTTGGGAGAAATAGGAAAAAAAATGGTCAAGGCTCCCTTCAGAATGCTGCAGTCACTTTAATCAAAAAGCAGGACAGGAGGGAGCAGCAGGCCTGCTTAAGGCTCTGTGGTCTTGCTACCTATTCGGTTCGTCCTTGGGGGCAAGCCAGATTTTCTATTTTCCAAGCGGCGGTGCCTGTTGGATGCTTCCACGGGGAATTGGCTGACCTGGACATGTAAAAGGTTATTTCAGGACTGCTTATTCCAAGGAAAATGCCTTATCACCTGATGGCTCTCTGGAGCTTTCTTCAACTTTGGGCGGCCTTCTGATGTGTTTTGCAGGAGCTGGGGGAACCAAGGGATGGTCTGAGTCACACAGAATCACTTCAGATGCTGCTGGGGAGAGCCTACAGGAGAGGCAAGAGGCCTTTTCCAAATCATCCTGGAATTTACCAAGTGGCATAGCTTGAGAAACACAAACATTCCATGGGACACTTAATAATAACTATTCTGGATTAGGAGGCTCCTGCCAAGATATGTCTCAGGCCCAGTTGTAAATCATGAGTTGCTATTGCAGGTGTGAGTTATTATAAAAAGAAGGCCTGTGTTCCAGCGATCACACTACAGACCTCGGAGGTCAGTGTGGTGGAAATCATTGTCTCAAGCCTTCCATCTCTCTTGAACTACTTGACGTGCTGGCCACAGTGCCAACTTTTTGCAGTTTGTCTATGCAAGTAGAAGAGTGGGCGGGCTAGTTTCTGAATGCATCTCTTTCTAAGTAGCATCTGGGGAACCAGGCAGAATTTTTGGAACATTTCAGGGTCGATGATTTCTTTATATCTGAGAATTCTAGACTACCTACTCTCTAAAACTGAGTACACCAACTGCCTTGAAGGAGAGACACAGAGAGATGCCCCCCCCCATCCTAGTAGTTATGATGTTGCCCACTGTGCCTGTGTCTCTTGGTGGCATATTACTGTGCACAATTGACCTAGAATGGCATTCGCAGTGCGGAGTTCCTCAGAACTTTAAACAAAGGTAAGTCAGGCATCTGACCATTGGCTATTTATCTGAAGAGAATGGAGTCAGCCAGTCAGTTAGACAACTGCACTTGCATGTTTCTTCAACACACTTCCTGAGGCATGGGATTAAGAAATGAGTAAGCAAAGATGGAATGTTGTCGTTAGTGGCCACCCCAATGACCCCAGAGGACATTATGGTGTGTGGATGAATCAGACAGAGAAAGACAAACACCTCATTATATCACTCACATTAAGTTATTACAGTTTGGATCTGGAGTGTTCTCCAAAGCCCAATGAATTGATGGTTTGGTCCCCAGCTGGTGTTTTACTGATAGGAAGCTGAGCCTACTTGGCAGAAGTAGGTCACTGGGGTGGGCCTTTGAAGTATATCAGGGCTCTAGGCTACTATGTCCCCATCTTTTCCTTCCTGGCCACAACAGGGTGAGCAAGCTTTCTTTTCCACACACTACCTGCCTCACCACAGGCCCAGAAACAATGGTGTCTGCTGACCATGGGCTGACAGCTTTGAAACCAGGAGCTGAAAAGACTCTTTCCTTTGGAAGTTGATTCAGCTCAAGGGCTTTGTCATATGATAGAAAGTTGACTAACCCAGGCAGGGTATATGAAAGTTTCTCTTAGGATCAGAGATTTAAATTGTGTTACCTGAGGTTGAGGGGTGGATAGGGAGAGACAAATTCTGGTGTGCAGGAGTATGTAATATGGGTAATACAATTATACTGTATATTTTAGAAAGAATAACAGAGATTCTCAACCTTCTTAATTCTTCAACCCTTTATTACATTTGCACGTGTTGCAGTGACTCCCAACTCATAAAATTATTTAATTCCTATTTCATAATGATACTTTTGATACTGTTATGAATCTTAATGTAACTATGTGATATGCAGGATATCTGGGGGTTACACATAGTTATATTGTGTTAAATGATGGATGTGTTAAATTCCTTGACTTGATCATTATATTTTGTTTACATGTATGGAAACATCATCCCATTACCTGTGAATCTGTAGAAAAGACATGTTGAAAATAAGGTTAAATTTATAAAAAGAGAAAGTGAGTACAAGGCCATGAAAGAGGGAAGGAAAGGCACTGTGGAAGGAGAGGTAGACACAGCAGCAGGGTGCAAGGATGGAGTGAGTTCTCGCACTAGTCTGTGGTGGGGTAAGGAACTGGCTGAGTATCCATTGCTGGATACTGAGCATCTGTGTGTGCTTGGCCTGATTTGCTTCTGAGCTCCCCAAAATAGCTATTCCTATACACTTTGTCCATGGGGCAGTTTCCATGACTTTTATCTGCCCTGTACCCATTTTGTGAAGATGCTTCCAAGAGACTGAATTTAACTGAAATAAACTGTGAATGAAAGGGGTAGTGTAGAGAGAATTTTGGTTTCTTTAAAAACCCAGTTATGTCATGTGAACATGTTCTTGTTTTAATTCCTGGGGTGGGGCATGGGGCTGCTTCAGATGATCCCCAGCAGCTGACGATGCTTTGTCCCCTGCTCTGGCAGAGAGTTGATTCTGCCGGCTGAAGGGGGCTTATGTTTGAAATTCTGGGGACTCTTGAGTAGGTACAAACATGCCAGAGCCCTGAGAGGCTGGGGCTGCTGCCCCTGCTGCTGCTGGTTTCTGCTGCTGCCCCTGCTGCTGCTGGTTTCTGCTGCTGGTTTCTGCTGCTGCCCCTGCTGCTGCTGGTTTCTGCTGCTGCCCCTGCTGCTGCTGGTTTCTGCTGCTGCTTTTGCTGTTCGCTGTTACTGGTTTCTGGTTAGAGATATCCACTCGATGCCCCTAATCAACAGGGAGTAGTCCTTTCCTCTTTAACCTTCTTTCTTGCCTACTTACTGTTGGAGGGCTGGAAGGGACTGAGGTGGAGAAGGGTGATAGGAAGAAGAACCCAATAAAGTAGATGAATTCCAGTTACAAAGAAGGAAGCAGCAAGGTGGGGAAGAGGAAGTCATGTGATACCAGAGGGTGTTGAACCCCTCACAGAGAGGCCATCTTGGAGTCAAGATGGCCTACTGTTTCTGTTCATTTGAGTCTGCTGCTAATTTACTACAGTGGTTTCCAGGCCATTGCACTTTTTCTTTTTTTTCCTAGGGAAGAAAAAACAGAGATGAAAAATGCTTTACTAGTTTTCATCTTGGCTGCAGATTAGCCAAGATGAAATTACAGAGCAGTAAAAGTATGTCATTAAATACCACATCTCTGCAATTACCAAACCAAAACACGAGGCGCAACCAAGCTGTGGAGTCCAAACTGCCCAAATCTTACAGACTTTACTAAGCCTTTTAAAAACAGCCTTCATCTCCTTTCCTTTAGAAAGTGTCGAAAATCAGGATTATACATAGGAACCATCTTAAATGTAAAAAACATGTTAAATTCTCTATATAGGAGAAGAAAATGACCAGTTTTGATTGCCATCTTTTAAGTGTCTTTACATGTTTAAGCAGTGGATTTTTATCAGAAAACTGAATCCCATAAATAGTTTATCATTTTCCTATTACTGACTTAAAAGGAAACAGCCTTGCATATGGACTTTTAAAGTTTGATAGACCATTTCTACTGTGTTTGAATAAAAAGTGTTGTTTTGGAATTGATTTAGTACCTAGGGAGAAATTGAATTATGACATGTATATGTATATTTCCTTTAAATAGTAATGCATTCTCCCTGTATATGTGCATATACACAAGCATATTCATTCTTAAGCTTTGAAAATAACTAGCAAATATTAAGAGACTTCCTTCTCAAATATTTCAGAATTCATTTCCTGAGAAAGAGGCCATTTGGGTCAGCATGTTGGCTCATACTTGTAAATCCGGCACTCTGGAAACTCAGGTAGGAGGATTGGGGATTTGGCTCTAGCCTGAGAAACATAGTGAGACCCCATCTTAAAAAAGATATAAATTTAAAAATGAAGAAATCTCTTCTCCTAGAGTACCAAAATATCTATTATACACTCTGTATTCAATTCTTTCCTGAATTTCCTTTCTGTTAGAAGTCTGGAGGGATAGTTACACTAGTGTAAACCATCAAGGCTCATGTGTCCTCGTCTGATGCCCCCACAAGCAGGATGTAGTGTCAGGCTATTCTTTAAGTATTGAGTTGTCACTGATGACTTGTTCTGTTGTAAGACTGTATTTTTTCTCCTTTTGTAATCAGTAAGCATTTCAGAGCTCGATAGCATCCTGCCTGCCTCTAGCTTGTGTGCACATCTACAAAATGATGCTTCTCACCATTTCTCCTGTGTTTATGATTTGTGTCATTATATTTTTAAACTCCTATTTTAATTTTTAAATTATTAGTATCATGATGTGCTGCTTGTTTATTCAGTGTGTTAAAAATTCTCTCTAGTGAATTATCCATTTTATTCTCCAAATTTCCCAAAGCTAACCAGGGCAAGACCTTCCATCTATCTCCCAAGACATTTTTGTCATCTCTCTATCATTGCTCCAGGTTTTGTTTTCTGGCTCAGGACTTGGGATTCTCTCCTTATACTTTTCTCATGAAACTCCTACTAAGTTCAGATTGCTTCTGACAACAGTGGTTCTTGGTTATAAAGGGTACCAGGGGGCTGCTACAGGTGGAAGAGATAGTCCTTGCATTGTGACTTTTGTGAGAAATAGATTCTCACTCCTGAAGAGCACAGGAGACTCAATAGTGAAGGGGAGGCAGGTTATCTACTTTATAAAGTCAGGTGTCTTCCCAGAATGGCCAGCTCCCTGATGGAATGCAGAGAACAGCTTTTTTTTTTAAACATAAATTATTTGATTTATCTACATCCCAAATTTTGCACCCCTCCCGGTCTTCTCTCCAAGAGTTCTTCACTCCTTCCTCCCTCCCCTTCACCTTTGAGAGGGTGCTCCCTTCCACATCCCCCTTCCTTGGGGCATCAAGTCTCTACAGGGTTAGGTACATCCTATCCCCCTGAGGCTAGGGAAGGCAGTCCTCTGCTACACATGTATGCTCTTTGGTTGGTGGCTCAGTCTCTGGGAGCTCCCAGGGGTCTGGGTCAGTTGATACTGTTGGTCTTCCTAGGGGGTTGCTATTACCTTCAGTTCCTTCAATCCTTCCCCTAACTCTTCTGTAGGAGTCCCTGGGCTCAGTCCAAAACAGCTTTTATGTCCTCAGCACAGTTATCAGGAGGTTGCACCTTCCATCTCAGGTCCATCGCCCATCTCTCCTTCTGCCACTTATGTTGCCTATTTCTCAATAAACAGTGTGCCTGGCTTCATCTCTACCTCTACATCCCACTCATTGAATGCTTCTCTGGAGCATGACCTTGTAGCATCTGCAGGTCGTTAGGCAGACCCAGCTGTTAGTAATTTTCTACTCTAAACTTTTAGCTTGGGAGGGCATGGGAGGGCACAGTAGCTAGACTAGCAGAGTTAGGGAGGGGGTAGTTCATTTAGGACACTGCATTTTTCTCCAAGGTCAGGGCATGTAGCCAGTCCCTTTGGACCAGCTAAAGTGACCTCCAGGGACCTGCACAATCTGTAGAAGATGTGTCCTGTCTCAGTGTTCTATTGCTGTGAAGAGGCAACATTATCAAGGAAGTTTATGAAAGAGAACATTTAATTGGGGGGTTGCTTACAGTTTCAGAAGTTTAATCCATGATCATCATGGCAGGAAGCATGGAGGCATGGCCTTGGAGCAGTAGTTGAGAAGAGAGAGTGAGACTGGGCCTGTCATGGCTTCTGAAACCTCAAAGCCCACCCCTAGTGATACACCACCTTCAGCAAGGCCACACCTCCTAATCCTTCCCAAACAGTCTACCGACTAGAAATCAGACATTCAGATAGATGAGCCTACAGGAGCCATCCTCATCTGAATCACCACAGTTCCTTAGCAATTGTTTTGGAGCAAATGTTCCCTGAGGTTCTGTTTTCTCAAGTATCGCCCCCATTTTTTGTTTTGTTTTATTTTATTTTTTGTTTTTTATTTTTATTTTTTTTAATTTTTTATTTTAATTCTTTTTCATAAAGCATTGCCCTTTTAAAAGAAGACCTTTCAAGGAGTTTGCTTTTCTACAACTCAGAGCCTTCATTGGACAGGATCTTGCTCTAGAGGCAAATTACTGTCTCACTGAATGGGTCTAGGTTCATTCTGCATTAATAAGCCAGTTTTCCCAGCTTCCTTTGCTAGAGTCTGCCTTTTCTCCAATGTGCATTTTTTTTGACAGCTTTGGCAGAAAATGATGGGTCTATAACTGTGAATTTATTTCTATATCCTCTCTTCACTACAGTGGCCTATATGTCTGTTGTGGTGACAGCCTCATGCTGTTTTGTGATGATGGATCTAATATAATCTGAGATGGAAATATTGTTGTATTTCTCTCACATCTTTTTCTGCAAAGGGCTGCTGTAGCTATTCAGAGTCTTTTGTGCTTCCAAATAAAATTAAGGATTTTATTTTCTGGATCTGTGAAAATATTGGGTTTTTGATGGGGATAACATAGACTCTGTAGACAGCATTCAATGATGTAGCCTTTTTCACAGTATGAATTTGCCTAGTCCCCTGAGCACATAATATCTTTTTATCCATTGCTATGTAAACGGTTTTCATTCTTCGGTATCTCAGAGTTTTCAATGTAGAGGTTTGTGTTTTCTTGGTTAAGATTATTCCTGTGTGGTTTTTAAATAATTGTAATCTAGTATATTTTAAAGGCAGTTCCATGAATTGTTGCAAAGAAAGTTTCCACTGGGTAGACTATTTTGCAGGCATCCATTGAGTTCATTTGGCCTATGGTGTAGTTTATCTCTGAGGTTTCTTTGCTAAACTGAACTGTCTAGAGATGTGCTGAAGTCACTCCACTATCATATCCATTGTGTCTACTTTAAGAAATTGGAAGCTCCAAAATTTGGTGCATAGATTCGTTCAGTTGTGTCTTCTTGATGGAATGAACCTATTATTTATCTGTTTTAACTAGCTTTTGGTTTGAGTCTCCTTTATCAGACACAAGAATGAAAACCAGAATGTTTTTAGTTTCCTTGGTCATTACAGGTTGTTTTCCATATTTGACTCTCAATATGTGGGAACCTTTACCAATGAGGTATTTTTCCTGGTGAAAACAGAGAATTGAACCTAGTTTTTTAAATCCAGTCAGCCAATCTGTGTCTGTTCATTGCGGAGTTAAATCATTTGCATTTAAGGTTTTATAAAGAGATGTTTAGTAGTTCTTAAAACTGTTGTTTTGTTGGTTGATTTATTGATTGCTTTTTACTTTCTCCCTGTTAGGATCGAGTATTTGCTGGCTTGGTGTCTCGGACATGATGGATTCCTCCCCACCCACCCCCAGCTTTCTTTTGCTTAGCTCTTCCTCTCATGAAACTTGTTCTTTGCTGTGGTCTCATTATTAAGACTGTTCTGTCCTGCCTCCTGTGTATATACTATTACGATAAGTATCTTTGGCTTTGTGGTCATGAACTGCCTTAGTCTGTGTTTGTTTGAGATGTCTTTATCCATAAATATGGCTTTGCTGATTACAGCAATCTTAGCTGACATTTATTTACTTTTATGCCTTTAATAAATGTAATTTAATAATCTGTGCTTTCCTGGCTTTGAGGATAGCTGAGGAGAGTTAAGGTATTTCTGCTTTTGTAGGTACTTTTCCATTTTAGCTTTTGATGCTGTCTCTTTGTTTTGTCTTATTGATATCTTGACCATAAAAGAGGTTCTTTTATGACCATATCTACAGGATCTAAATATCTGATATGTTTGAATATACATTTATTTCTCTAGATTTGGGTAATCTGCCATCTGCCATAATCCCATTGGCTAGGTTCTCTGTGCCTTTAACATTTATCTCAGCACCTTTTTTTTTTTTTTTTTTTTTTTTTTTTTTTTTTTTTTTTTAGTTCAACAGTCTTAAGTTTGATTTCTGGACAATATCGTAGAGTTCTTGGACATGGTGGGCATGTTTTACTAGAATTTTTCTTTGTTGATATTTGAATGTCTGCCATCCCTGCTATTCCTTCTTGCTTGGTCTACCATTGATTCTTCACACTGTGTTCTTTATTTCAGTCACTGAGGTTTTCGTTTCCTTGTTTCTTTTTCAGAGCATCAATTTCCTTAGTGACATTTTCTTCTGTGTTTCTGCCTTTTTCATCCGACGTGTTGGTATTCTCACTCAGTTTGTCTACTCTCTCCTCTATTTTACAAACTCACTTTGCTCTGCTTATTCTTGCCCTCTTTCAGGGTCATTATCATTTCTACCAGGAAACTTTTGACATCGCCATCTGGCTTTTGACCTGTTTCAGTTTGAAGTTTCTTAGCTGAGGAGTTACAGTTTTGGGGAAAATGTGGTGCCTGGCTTTTTCATGTTTCTTTGTTAGGCTGGTAGTTTGTTGTTGGTTTGTTGGTTTGGATAGATTTTTTTCTTCTTCCAGGAAGTGGGAGGATGTTCATTTTTAAGCAGCCTGTTCTTGAAGCCTCACTCTCTAGAATCACTTATTTCTCATTTCCCTCTCCCGACCCAGGATGTGTGTGGCTAAGGTTGTACTGGGCTTACTTCTCTGAGTCATGCTAGGGACTTTTTCTAATGAGCCTACTCTTGATTCCAAGTTTCTTTATTACTTTTTGTGTGGCTGTCAAGTGTTTTCCCCTATATACCCAACCTACTGGGTGCAGTGTTTATTTTGGCTCTTTGCTTCTGTTTATCATGGTGGCAGTAGCTAAGCCCAAGGAAGAAGGTGTGTACAGCTTCTGCCTTACATGTCATGGTTGAGCAGGAAGCAGCAAACAGAACTAAACACAGAGCCAGGCTGTACCCCTCCTCCAAGACTCTGATACTGACCTACCTCTTTCTGCCATGCTTCTTTTCTCAGAGGTTTCACTAATTCAGGAATCTTTCTGGAATAAGCACTCTGACAGCAATAAGAATGGAAGAGAGGAGATGTCATAGTGGACCCAGGCCAGGCCAGCTCCTGAAAGGCATTGATGCAGGCTAGTTTGTGTTCTCATTTTATGCTCTCAAACTACAAGGTGGGACAAGCTTGCAGGAGTTTACAGAAGCGTACCTGGCAGCCATCAGGTCATGACAGGCAACGGCCCATTGCGTCAGCTATTTCTTCAGGTCATTCTGATCCAGATAGCAAGAAAAGTCATGTACAGCAAATTCGGCAGTAAGAGCAGTGCTTTAACTAGATCATTAAATAACTCAATAACTCAATATCTAATAATTCATCTTTTCTATTTCAATCTACTTCACCACAATGTCTCTGAAACAGCTGGAGACCAAGTGTTGAGACATGTGAACCTGTGGATAGAACCTATCCTGGCCACTTCATATCAGTGCAATTAATTTGTAATAATGTCATCTGATATCATTCTCTTAGTCTACCATTCTTAAGATTCATCTACTATATAGTATGTATCAACATTTCATTTTTAATGGAGAGATAATATCTCACTGCCTCAATATATCATTTTGTTTCTTCATTTGTGAATTGATAGACAGATGGGCTGTTTCCTGTTGAATGATGAACATTGGGACTATTACACAAAATGCTTCAATCAATGTTCATGTACCAGTTTTTAAGATAAACTTTTAGTTATTTTGAACATATTCCTAGGACAAACACCCAGAAGGGAAATTGCTTCTTCCTGTAGTCACTTGTGTTTAGTACTTAAGGAAATTCCAAATTGTTTTTTGAGACTGGGTGCTGCCTACTTGTCTAACAAGTAATGTCCAAGAGGCCATATTTCTTCATAGCTTCCCCAATATTTGTTACCATCCATTTTTTCCTAACTACAGCCGTCCCAAAGAGTTTGAAGACACATCTCACTGGATTTTGAATTTCATTTTCTAAATAATTCACAATACAGATGACTTTCTCAAAGGCACACTGAACCTTTCTTTTGCATAAAAAGATTTATTCGTGTCCATTGCTGTTTTTTAATTTGATTATTTGTCTTTTTTATTCAGTCCTCCTTCATCAATTGATAATCAAGATAATCCCCCATAAACATACCAGTTCCTAAATGGAGGTGTTCCTCTCAAATGACTCTAGGTTGTGTAAGTTTGACAACTTCACTAATGTTACAGTATTTTTCTTTTCTTTTCTTTTCTTGATGCATTTTATCTTGCATACTATTATACGCATCATTGTTAATTTCAGTTTTCATTTATTTATGACTTGTATATAAAAGAATAATTGATTTTTATGTATTGGTCCTGTATTGCCATGCTGACACAGAGAATTATTAATTCTTGTAGTTTCTTAAGGAATTTCTTAGTAGCTCAACACTAGCTGCAGCAAAGATTACTTTGTGCCATCCAATTCAATTCAGCGCCATTCAATTAGGGTGTCTTTTCCCCCTAGCCTTTTCCTTTTCTAATTACCAAAGTTAGAACCTCCAACTGAGTTTGAATGTAAGGTTTTTTTTTTAATAGCATTTCTACAGAATACTTTATTCTGTTGATAAAATGAATTTCCTTTATTTTCTTGGTCTTTGTGTGTTTTTAAACGTGAAAGGCTGCTGGATTTTATCAGATGTCTTCTCTGCATCTCTTTGCATAAGGATGGCTTTTGTCCTTTGATTATATGGCATTTAAAATGGATCCTTTAAATGTCAGGTCCACTTGTGATTCATGACATAAATCTTACATGGTCATGTAGTGGACTCTCTTAAACATGACATTAGGTTCAGATTTCTAGAATTCTAATAAGCATTTCACTTTCTTATCATATCTTGTGGGTGGCTTTCATGTCAGGATAAGATTGGCCTGTAGATTCAGGCAGATGCACTTTTTCCTCTTTAATTTCATAGGAGGCTATGAAAGATCTGATGCTAATTAGTTTATTAAATTGTTTTGTAGACTTTACAAGTAAAACCATCTGGTCCTGAATTTTCTTGGCTACTAGTTTTTGACTAGTGATCCAATCACTTAATTGAGTCTTTTCATTGAAAACCAGCTGCTTAGAGTAACTGATTGAGGTCCATGTCCACTCTGACATCATCACATCTTGGGAGGGTTTGTTTCCATGGGGCTGTTATTTCTCTTGGCACTGTGCCAGGTTTTACTTCTCTGTTTTATATCTAGGGTTTTATAGCATGCTAGATACTCAGTGCCTTTCCTTGTTGATGGCTGGAATGTTTTATTTTTTTATTTTTTTATTTTTTGGTCAGTATAGTAAAGTTACTTAACAGTGATTTGTTTCTTTTGAGAATTATACTGGAGGTTTTTTCTACCATTCTAACATAGCCATGGCACAGGCGAGCCTATGTAGCTGTGCTTAGTGCTGAGCTTTTCACAGTGCTTAATCAGCAGGCAAATGTCTCCAGTCTTTCAGTAGCTCTGGCAGTCCTGTGTTCGCCATCATGGACTATTTTACCTTTGTGGCCAGCAGTCAGCAGGAGACTCACACGTGCAGATTTCTAAAGGTTTTCTTAGTCTATCCATCTATCTATGTATCTATGTATGTATGTATCTATGTATCTATCCATCCATTCATCTATCTATCTATCTATCTATCTATCCATCATCCATCCATCCATCCATCCATCTATCCATCCATCTATCTATCTATCTATCTATCTATCTATCTATCTATCTATCCATCCATCCATCCATCCATCCATCCATCTATCTATCTATCTATCTATCTATCTATCTATCTATCTATCTATCTATCCATCCATCCATCCATCCATCCATCCATCCATCTATCTATCTATCTATCTATCTATCTATCTATCTATCTATCTATCTATCTATCTATCCATCCATCCATCCATCCATCCATCCATCCATCCATCCATCCATCTATCTATCTATCTATCTATCTATCTATCTATCTATCTATCTATCTTCACTTTTCTGGGCCACACAAACTACTGGTCTCATTCTGCATCAACTCTTTCTTTTTCATGGGCTAGTCTACCTGTGGTTCTCTAGAAAGTGTCACCAGAAAAACACAGGGCCATCCCAGGGCTTATGGCATTTTCCCCTGTCTTATCTCTGTAGTTACCATAAGACTCTGGTTGTTTAGCTTGCTCAAACAGTAAAGTTGTGTCTGCTTTTTAATACTGTGTGTCTGTTATTGATTAACTGAAGTCTGCATAGTCTCCTGCTCAGAACAGCTGCTGATATGGAAGCATCAGGATCACCATTGATGGGCACAAAGAAAGAAGCAGGGCTGTATGAGTTCATACAAGCTGCTGCATTGGCTGCCCTGTACACACATCATTCTTGCTAAGACTTGCATAGCTACAACAAAGTATGATCCTACCACATGCCCTGAAAAGGAAGTGTCAAGTGATCAATATATTAGATTGAGACAAAGTCTATGTAAGGAACAGTTAGTTCATAACAGCTTAGGCTTAATAGGATCTAGATTATATAGCGATCAGGGAGCTTTAAATCCTGTTCAGACCGGCCTTCCTCCTTGATACATGTGCAAATCAAGCATTATTTGCCTCCCTGGACTTTCTGTTCTCATTGCCTGTAACATGAGGATGTAGTGCTTGTGCTGATGCCTGCTGTGATGACAGAATGAGCACAAACGCAGGGGTAGCAAGCACAACAGGGAGGTAGCGCATGTGCTAGGAAAATGGCTGCTGCTATGGCCTACATTCCAGTCACCATTCAAATGACTTAGTCACATTCAAATGACATGGTTTCTACTTAGGCACATTGCGGCTCTCACCAAGGCATGGTATCTGCCTAGAGGTTTTGATATCAAATATGAAACCAGAGTATGTTTCTGTTCCATCTGGGTCTGGGCTAGATGAGACTAAAACATTAAGAATTTGTTTGCTTAAGCATTTTCTCTCCTAAAGATGTCTTATTGGTATATATTAATTATACATATTAATGGGTTTTATTATGATGCTTCCAAACATGTGCACAGTATAATTTAGATCATATCTGTTCTATCCTCTTTTGTCCCCTCCTGTTCCTACCGACCCCATTTCCTTTCTCAACTAGCCAACTGGCTTCCTTCAGGAGCCCGTGTACTTCAGCAACAGGTGCACCCTTGATTTTCTTCCTTTTATGGCTTCACCAATTAAAGTAAGTTTTATCTCTTCTGTAGCTAAGAGGGGAAGAAACGAAAAAGCATTAAAAGGGGCAATCGGTGTCACAGTGTCCTGGATTTTCCAAGTGGCTGGTGACTCCCCTTGCTTCTTCCTTCTCTTCTCTGGTCATTTTAACCAACTTGAAATCCTCTCAAGACTTCCACCTTGTTCCCCAGCTGCTTCCCTGCATGTCCTGATGCCCTGGGTTAGACTTCTTTCTGTAAAGGAGCCAGTCTGAGGGAGCTGTCGATCAATGGGTTTTCTTGGAGCGGACTCTGAGAGTTTATTGACCTACTGTTCCTAGCCCCTGGTACAGTGTGTCTTACACAGTTGCAACACCATAATTGGAATGCTTAGCAGAACTTAAGGAACTTAATTTGATCAGTGGAACCCATGAGATCTTTGTTAAGGTCGCTAGAATGGATGAAACAGAAAAGGCAGAAGAAAACACCACTCAGTCTTCAATTGTATTTTGATGTAGTGAGAGAAGTGGACACTCAATTATTCGAGGATAAACATAATTTATCCAGAGGCAGTCATAGCCTCTGTGACAGCTAATTCAACTATCATAATGTCGGCATGGCCTCCATGTGCTGCCTGTGGTCCAGTTAACTGTTTTGATGAAAATAGCAGCAGGCTGGACTCTATTTGGCCCAGAGACTATAGTTTTCTGACTCTGGTTTAGTGTTTTCACTCTTACTTCTAAAGGCAGAAGGACCATGTTGGAGAGTGTGGGGTGAGGCACTGTATACAAAAGGTAACAACACAGAGAAGACTAGGAATCCTTAGGGAAGAAGGCAAGAAATTTGGAGATTAGAGAAATGGGCCTGAGATGAAGCCAATGTTGAATTTCCCTCAAGGTCCCTTTGCTGATCTGTGAGGTGGCCCAGGCTGCCCAGGCTCCTTAAGTCAGCTCCATTTTCTCAGTGTTATACTCTCAGGCCCCGTTCTGCCTCCAGGAGAAGAGAGTCTTTCCTGCCCTGCACACACCCAGTTCCTTAAGAGAGTGCTTGTGGGTGGGGCTTCCAAGACTTCTTAGAGATGCCTGTGGGTCACCTGCTCTGAGTACTTATATTATTTACTCTGGTGGTACCTTGTGTTCTCTCTCTCTCTCTCTCTCTCTCTCTCTCTCTCTCTCTCTCTCTCTCTCTCTCTCACACACACACACACACACACACACACCTAAGGGGGCTATTAATGAATGAGTGGCCTCCTCATCCCAGAAACTTTGCTTGAATTAAACTTCAAACACTTCCTTTCTGAATCAAAGCTTAGCCCAAGCTTTAGTTTGGGGAAATCTTTGATGAAGACAATCTGTTCCACTTAAGCAAATGTCTTTAATGATTTTAGCGCAAGCGAATTCTCTCAAATTTTCTGCTTTCTCCTTTGGCCCACAGCCACTTAATTGAAGCCTGGTTTGATTTCCCAGATGGTAAATGTATGTGGACAGGAATATTTTTCTTTTGTGTCTCCAATAAATGTTATTTTCCTTTGTGGGGTATATGACTAAATTCAACTTCTTAGATCTTTTCTTTGCCTATGTCCAATTGTTTGGTGTGTCCCTGTTTGTGAGGTTCTAGACCAAGGTGGTTTTAGAGGAGAAATGCCCCAGCCAACACTAGACAAGTGTAACTCCCCACATGCACATCATGTGCATGTACACATGCATCCGGAATGTACATGCACAGTAAGGACTGCAGCATTGAGCGATGTCATCTGCGATGCACACAGTGAGGCTAAGGTGGCACACTAGGAGACCTCAGAGTCCATGTTCTTCAGTCTCTCAAGGATGGGACCACTTTGCAGAGCTTGGGCAGGAATACTCAGAGACTCCTTCCTGGGAGTAGTCCTTCCCTGGCAGTCTCACAGCACTGACCTGCCCTTCAGGTGCCCTACAGCCAAGCTTTCAACAGAAGCACCTTATGGTCATTAAGGATGCTCTGTACATTAAGCATGACTCCAACACTTCCTATAAACTTTTCCACTTAAATATCAGGACAATACAAGCAAATGGGGTGCTATTAATAATCCATGGTATTGATGAGAAAGAATTGAGGCTTAAGGATATTGAAGACCACAAAGCTAAAAGAACAGTAAGCCTGGATTAATACCCAGACTTTTTTTCTTGTTTTATTTTATTTTATTTTATTTTATTTTATTTATTTTATTTTTTATTTTTTGATATATTCTTTATTTACATTTCAAATGATTTCCCCTTTCCTGGCTTCCTAGTCCCCGAAAGTCCCATAAGCTCTCTTCCCTCCCCCTGTTCCCCCATCCACCCCTTCCCACTTCCCTGTTCTGGTATGCCCCACACTGCTGCACTGAGCCTTTCCAGAACCAAGGGCCACTCCTCCATTCTTCTTGGGCATCATTTGATATATGGATTATGTCTTGGGTATTCCAAGTTTCTAGACTAATATTCTCTTATATCCAGACCTTCTTAACCATTGCCCTCATCTCCTAAAGGTTCCTAGGGGTGCTTCCTGTGCTAGGTATTGCTCTAGGAACTGGATAAAAATTAGGAACAAATAAAAACATGTTTGCAGCCCTTGAGGTTTTTGATCTAGTGAGACAGACCTGTAGAAACACAAACAAGTGTTCACACACATACACACAAATACACACACAGGAGAGAGGGGAGAGAGAGAGAGAGAGAGAGAGAGAGAGAGAGAGAGAGAGAGAGAGAGATTAAAATGGATGGACAGTGACTTAAGGTGCATTCCCTAAATTTTGTGTGCTAGAAGCTTGGTTTCAAGCATGGCATTGTTAAAAATGCTGGCACCTTTAGCAGTAAGGAGTACTAGCACTTTCCACTAAAGAGTATTAGCATAATTCTCCTGGGAACGCCCATGAATCCTCAGTTTCTCTCCAGTCTTGTGTCTTGCAATGTAACCTTCCTCTCTCACACATTCCTACCATGAGGGTGCCATCTTCCATTTGATGGAACATTGTATGTATGCACCTTCAGTGTCTAAACATATATACTAAATACACTTTTTAAAAAGAGAATAAGTACTTAACCACAGATATGTCATCATAGTAAGAGAAAAATGGTCTCAGCACCTTAGGCTATGCAAGAATGATTTGCTGAGAACAGAGCTATGGGAACCTGGGGAGGGAACAGAAGCTGTAAGCATGGTAGTTAGAAGAGAATTCATTCTCGATGTGTCCTGAGATCAGGCTAAAGAATGGGAAGATAGGAGGAAAGAGTGTCAGGGAGACTAGGCATGTGAAATCGATCATAAACAAGAAGGTGGTGTTCTCCTGTGGAGTGCATCCAGAGCCACTGACCCAGAGATCTAATATTGCTCAACTCTGAAGGCCTTCAGCCAACAAAGGCTCATGATCTTGCCAGGTCACTGATCGCTATGTAGCTTGTGGCTGAGGCTGTGTTCAGAGCTTGCTGCTTGTGCCTGGAAGCCACAACCCCAGCACACATCCTGTGCAGCTTGTGGCTGGTGACCCAAAAAAAAACAAGGACCAACAGCATACTCTCCAGCACTGTGTTCTCGCCTGCCCTTTACCACTAGTCCTCTAGCAGTCTCCATCATTTGTTCAAAGTTCCTCTTGGACCATTCTCTAAGGCAACTGATCTGGGAAGGCAGTCTTCATTAACATTGCAGAAACTGCCTCACTTTCTACCTGGCTGGACCTCATCCCAGTGACATTTCTCTGAGTATCTGGTAAATCTATGTTGCAACCTTATGCCTATAGATAAGGGTCAAGGGAAATGCTTTCTCCAGGAAGCTCCCTGCTAATGGGAGTAGACATTGACATTGCACTGATCCATACACCTTTCAGTCACACAGGGTGTGGTCCTTGGCAGTCATTCTTTCAATATCTTTGTTTTAGTAGGCATATTCTTTCTTTAAGCATGCCTTCAACTGGGGTAGTCAGACCGCATTGACTCTTTGTCTTCCTCAGTTATGTCAGGCAATGGTTTATATGTCTCACCACCTTCTGCTCATGACTTTTCAGTGGATCTAGAACCATAGTCACATCCCATCACAGCCACATGTGGGAGACTAAATCCAAGAGTAGGTCCGATTTCCCTGGCGACTCATCTCACTTTTGAGAGGACCCGATGCCCTTTGTACCACCCAAACAGTTTCATTTTTTAAAGAATTCCAGCACCAGCATGATGCATTATTTTAAAAAGACAAGGGATCAGCGATGTATCTGAGTTTGCAACTTTAAGACCAGTGTTGTCTGGGCAGAAGTTTGACAACTTCCAGACAGAGTCTTTCCCTCTTTGGCTCTTAGTGAAGTGGTAAGCTGGAAACTTTCATCTGGCTGCATTCCTACCTAACTCCCAGGAATGATTTGCAAATTAATGAGATAATGTCTGAGAAGCACTCTGTGCTCTTAAGAGAAAGGAACCAGATAAAGACAGGACATCATCATGACTGTTCTGCCGCTTAAACTGAAGGCTCCTGGGAAATGGAAGAAGCTGCTTTTCCCTTACCCAAGATGCTGACAGATCCCTGCTCTCTAGAGACTCTGCAGGTTCACCATTCCCTCTGGCCACACATCACCTTCTTTATTCTAGGGAAAACAAAATACAAAAAGCTAAGTAATCCACCCTAGGTTATCCAGTTTCTGAGTATACAGACTGATATTTAAACACAGAATGATAAACTGTTCCCTGGACACCCTCGCAAACATACTATTTCTCTGTTGAAAGCATACAAGATCTTCTTGAGGCCCCAGTTTCCTTATGAGGCAGTTCTAGAGCAGTTGTTCTCAGCTTGTGGGTTGAAATCCCTTTGGGGTTTAAACAGCCCTTCCTTTCACAGAGGACGCCTGAGACCATCAGAAAACACAGATATTTACCTTATAATTTATAAGAGTAGCAAAATTACAGCTATGAAGTATCAATGAAAATAACGTTATGATTGGGGGCCACTACAGTATGAGAAACTGTTTTAAGGGGCACAGCATCAGGAAGGTTGAGGACCACAGCAACAAGTAGGAGGGACTCAACACCAAGCATCTAGAGTCATTCCTAGGGCTTTTCTTTTCTTTTTCCCACCCCCAAACTCTGTGTATAACAAGTCCGGTGTGTTGCTTTAATCTCAGCACTTGGGAAGGCAGAGGCAGTTGAAACTGCAAGTTCGAGGACAACCTAAACAGGTTGTCTAAACAGCAATTTCCAGGACAGCCAGGGTTACATAGTGAGATTCTGTCTCCAGAAAGAAAGAAGGGGGAAAAAGGAAGGAAGGAAAAAAGGGAGGAAGGGAGGGAGGGAGGGAAGGATAAAGGAAGGAAGAAAGGAAGAAAGGAGAGAAGAAAAAGAATAATAAGAAAACTCAAAAACCCTTTGTACTCAAGTATGAATGTGGGTTGGTATTGTGTATGTTGTTGTATAGAGGGGCTTCACAGTTCACCTTCACCACAGAACGTGATCAGTTTCTATACAGGATACATTTCCTGAAGTCCTGGAGGCACTGTGGATAATGGAAAGACTTAGTCTAGAGTTTGTCCTTACTTTTGCCTCATATTAGCTGTGAGATCTTCACCAGACCATGAGCCTCCATGATGCAGGTACTGTGTTAACGGGTAATGAGGAAGGAAGTAATCTGAAGGTAAAGAATGACAACCCTATAGCATACAGATTCTCCCAGAATGCACCTGGATCTTCCTATAGCCTATGGCTTTCCCCAGAATGCACCTGGAGATCCCTGTAGCCTATGACTTTCCCCAGAATGCACCTGGAGATCCCTGTAGCCTCTGGCTTCTCTCAGAATACATCTGGAGCTCCCATGCCACTGTTCTTCATCACGGAAAAAAAAAACTGTAGGACCAGAGATAGAGCTCTATCACAAATTCAAGTCACAGTGAACAAGAATTCAGTGGTTCACAGTGAGTACAGCCATCACTCAGTATTATGCAGCCCCAGGGGTGAGCTCAGCTCCTCCTGCAGCTTCATGGGTAGCAAAATTCACAAAGGCTTGGGTGCCTTGTAAGAAATGGCAAAGTGCTTGAGTGTCACTGAGACAGGACTCCCATGTAGTTCATATTATCTCTCTGTACTTCTAATTGCACACCATCACAAGTCTATGCAAACAGTTGCTACGATGTGGTATTTAGACAGTGCTGGTAATTAGAAGCTACTGTATGTTCAGATACCAGACAATTTCTTTTTCCAAGTGTTTTCCATGTGTGATTGGTTAAATCAGACTGAGATGCTGGGGATGTTAGGATGCCGTTATATCATCCAGGTTGCCCATTCTGAACTCTTGGTGTGAAAAAGAAATGCATGGCTATTTGGTTAAGCCATTGTAGAAAGGTTTTCCTAACAACAATTATTTCATCAGATCACACAATTATGAATAAAAAATTTAAGAAGCAATTGAAGTATAGCTCCTTTGTGATGGTCCTTGTGCTAAGTCGGTAGCATGACTTCATTAAGTAAGATACTTTTACATATGTATGATTAAAACATATGTGCATAATCATTATCACATTCAGATAAATTATAGAATCTATGTGTGTATATGTATATGATCTATAACTTGACAATTATTCACATCGATAATTGTCATGTTTCATAGAAGCACAAAATGAATCTGTATCTGTGTGATTGACAAAGGCGGAACTGGATTTCAGTGCAACCACTGTAGGTTTCAAAATAACCAGATGTTCAGGTCCTCTGGCTATTTTATATTAAAGGAAAAGATATAGAGTACCTCAAGAGCTGGTGAAGATGGAGCAGCTAGAGTTCTCAAGAGCTCAACCAGGTATAAACCTTTAAAAGACTGTGTGGCTGAAGGGACCACTATGCTGGGAGCCAGTGGTCTATTTCTAAGTGTTTATCTTAGAGAAATGTATTTACATGTTCTCCAAAATACTTGCATAAGAATAATCAGAATAGCTGCGTGGATAAAACTCTACTGGGAAATAATTTAAAGCAAAAAGGAAGTTGCATGCAGACAACCAACGTGTGACCCAGTAAAAGCACTGAAGACAGTGGTGCTAGGGTGATCTGAACTCTGAGGGCCTGTTTTAGAGAAGATTTTTTTTTTTTTTTTTTTTTTTTTGCGAGACAGGGGTTCTCTGTGTATGTAGCCCTGGCTGTCCTGGAACTCACTTTGTAGACCAGGCTGGCCTCGAAATCAGAAATCCGCCTGCCTCTGCCTCCCAAGTGCTGGGATTACAGGCATGAGCCACCACGCCCATGAGAAGAATTTAATATGTGGCCTAGTGACTGTTCTTGTGATATTTTTGTGGAGAATCTAGTTGCTTTTTCCCTTGTCTGTAAAGTCTGCCTGAGGCTAAAGTGAGTTAGGGTTAATTGCATTAACAAAGGAAGTTTCAAAAATAGCCCTAGCATTGACTTTGTCCTATGGTTCACTCTTATGAAAAATCTTTTGACCAGACATAGCAAACTGAGACCTGCTGAAGGAGGAGGGGCACAGGGGCTCACACTTGCCGAAGGAAATGAGATGCAGTATCCTCGGCTGCCAAAGGATACTGATTTGGAGGATTTTGCTATAAACTTGGGCAAGGGAGACTCCAGTGGTGGGTCATTGCTCGGGTATCAGTACAAATAAGGCAAGCACTTCCTGTGGAGGGTGAAATGAATCTTGCAGAAACCAAAGATGCCTATCTCATCATTGAGCAAACTAAAGAAAATCTGACACTGACCATAGAGAAGCCATATTGGACCATTCCTTCTCAAAGTCTATCGACACCTAGGCTTCATCTGTTTGCCTTGGACGGCGACACCTTACTCAGGACCATTTAACCTCCCCACCTCTGGGTGTAAGAGGGCCACATGAATGTCCTTCGGACCTATGAAGGAACACTCACTGGGTATGGTGTTGCTGCAGGCCAGGGAACGTGTGGCTGTGCTGTCTATGCTAAGAGACAGAGAGTACTCACAGACAGCTCCTTGGTCAGAGAAAGCATACAGAAGGCTGAAGGTCAGATGACCTCTGGGGAGTCTTTGCGACAAGAAGTTGCCAGAGATACAGTGCTGCGGTATCTCAGAGCTCCCCTTGAGAACTTATGATAGCTCTCTCTCCACTGCAAAGAATGAGGACTAAGGAGCAAGTGGAGGCTTCTAGTCCTGCCTCACAATGTTCCTCTGAACATTGCCTGCCTGTGTCTAGTATCCTGATTGTGTTTAATTGGTGGCCACTACTGTTACAACTTGAGAGCAAAGAAAACAACCTGTGAGTTGTTATATTGTGTCACATTAACTGCAACCTAGAGGTGACACAGAACGGAGCTACTATGGCCTCTGGGATACTGTTCACTCTTTCTTCATGAAATGATGTTTGTGTCTATTCAACAGATATTCAGTGTCTACTCTAAGCCCCATCCTGCTTTAAGTCCCTGGTAGATGTCTACCTGTCCTTAGTGAATGGCCACTATAAGAAGGCAGGGGTCACATTGGTTCTGCCTACTGCTGTGTGTCAGTGCCCACCATCCTGTCCTCAGTCCCATGAATGCTTGCTGAGTGTGTGCAATTGCAGGCTTTCTCTAAAGGTAGGAACATTTTAAAATCTTTTAGCCAAAAGGTGGCACTATAGGGAAGTAAAAGAAGCTTCTAGCTGGCCAACTGCACAGTTAGTTCTGGGGGCTCTTCTTGGTCCTAGTTCAGGCTAATGCCAGTCTAGTTAACAACTAGGAGTAAGGTAATCCTGGTCTTATACTTGTTTATGTGTTTACATATAGGTAAAGTCTCTTAAGATGATCAATGATTTAAAGAGCCCCCATTTACTAGCAATATGTGACTTGTTAAAGGGGTCCGGATGAAGTGTCAAATCAATGTGCTTGGAATCCAAATTACCCCAAAACACGCATCCATTCACTTGTAAAATCTGATAGGACAAGGGCACACAGGCTTTTCTTGTTTCTGGGGTTGTCTAGCAAAAGAAAACTATGAAATGATTACAGTTCGCTGCTAAATGTCTTTTTTTTTTTTTTTTTTTTTTTTGTTGTTGTTGCAAATTCCAGCACCTTCTTGTGAAACTTTCTCAGAGTTCGATAAGGCCTTCTGGACAAAAATGAAGTTATAACCGGCAGCCTCTTCAAAGGCTTAAGGAGCCAGTTCTCAGAGGACAGCCAGGCAAGTCGAAGATAAAAATCTACTTCTGATGTAGGCTGTAAATAATGAATGATGCTTTCATATTTTAGCACAGGCCACCTGGGTGCCTGTGGTGCCCAAGGCTAGTCACCACATATGGCTAGTCACCACATACGGCTAGTCACCACATACGGCACCTCCTCCACAGGCCCACACTGGTTTTTGCTATGTATTTATTTTATGACAAAATAAATGCATATAGTCTTATTTTATATGAAATGTCACTTTTCTCTCTTCTCTCTCTCTCTGTGCATGTATGTGGTATGTATGTGTGTGTGTGTGTGTGTGAGAGAGAGAGAGAGAGAGAGAGAGAGAGAGAGAGAGAGAGAGAGGGAGAGGGAGAGAGAGAGACAGAGACAGAGACAGAGAGAGATTGAAGGATGCTGGTAAAATTCATTTGGAGTAGTATTTGATTTGTGGTCCACTTCACAGGTGAAATTAGAGAACATTGCCTTGGAGCTTACTGACCAGCTGGAAAGATAATGAACCTACTTGTCAGGTGACTAACTTTTGAAGGTTTTTGAGGAACAGGCACAAGCTAGACGATTGGCTTCAGCTTTGGGATCCATATTATATCACAAACTGCAATAAAGGCCACAATGTGAACTGTCTGCAAACCCAGGAGGAAGTTTCGTCTAAGATCCAGATGTCAGAAATGGTGGAATTCATTGCTGATTATCCAGTGAAGATTTTATGGGGTGACTTCCTAACAGAACAGATTGTGTCCCCTACAAATCATTAGAGACTGTCTTAAGTCTTTAAGTTTGAGCATGTTGAAAATACTGGAGTTGTAAATTTTAAATTGCTAGTTCTAAAAAGTTGTAGCCTCACAATCCTCCGTAATCTCTTGGTAGTCATGTGGGACTGGCTCAAAGCTCCAGCATGTTGGTAGTTATATGACCCACCCCACGCATCCCAGAGTCTGAGGACCTCCAGCACGTGAAGTGAACAGGCATAGAGCTCGCATGTGACCTGTGCACAGTTTCTTGTCTTAATCTCTAAATTACTTCTGATATCTAATGCAATGTAAATGCTACACAGGGATAGTAATTGTATTATTTAAAAATAATGACAAGCAAGAAGTGTGTATCTGTTCAGTGTGGATACAATTTTTTTTTAAGATACGTTTTAAAAATGTAACTAGTGGTTTTGAGTTGTAGGTGCTTTGATCCAGTCCCCATGCTTTCTTTTTCTTTTTTTATTTTTAATATTTTTTATTTTCTATATTCTTTGTTTACATTCCAAATGATTTCCCCTTTCCCGGATCCCCCCTCCCCATATGTCCCATAAACCTTCTTCACTCCATCCATTCTCCAATCACCTCCCTCCTTTTTTCTCTATCCTTATATTCCCCTCCAATGCTAGATCAATCCTTTCCAGGATCAGGACCCTCTCCATACTTCTTCATGGGAGTCATTTGTTATGTGATTTGTGCTTTGGGTATTCAGGGCTTCTGGGCTAATTAATATCCACTTATCAGAGATTGCATTCCATGTGTATTCTTTTGTGATTGGGTTACCTCACTTAGGATGATATTTTCCAGATCAAACCATTTGCCTAAAAATTTTGTGAATTCATTGTTTCTAATTGCTGAGTAGTATTCCATTGTATAAATATACCACATTTTCTGTATCCATTCCTCCTTTGAGGGGCATCTGGGTTCTTTCCAGCTTCTGGCTATTATAATAAATAAGGCTGCTATGAACATAATGGAGCATGTGTCTTTACTGCATGCCGGGGAATCCTTTGGGTATATGCCCAGGAGAGGTATAGCAGGGTCCTCCAGAAGTGTCATGTCCAGTTTTCTGAGGAACCGCCAGACTGATTTCCAAAGTGGTTGTACCATCTTACAGCCCCACCAGCAGTGGAGGAATGCTCCTCTTTCTCCACATCCTAGCCAACACCTGTTGTCTCCTGAGTTTTTGACCTTAGCCATTCTGACTGGTGTAAGGTGAAATCTCAGGGTTGTTTTGATTTGCATTTCCCCCCATGTTTTCTTAAGCACAGAAGCCAAACCCTGTGTGGCCTTTAACAGGATTAATTTACAAATGAATACGGTTCCTTACAGAGACAATGACAATTATTATGAAGCCACAGCAATGCATATGTTAAAATATTATATTGGTACACAGTAAGGAAGACACGTATCATCAGTGTGAGAAGGCGTCCATTTTCCTTTGGCAAGGAATGCCAGATTCTCCATAGGCTGGGTGGCGCCAGTGGATTTTGGCAGGCTTCACTGGAGGAGGAAATGCTGGGTTGACAACCTTCATTTTCCCTGTAGAGACAACACTTTGTAGAGTTAGTTTGTGGATAGTAGCTGCCCTTTTCAAGGCCTTTCAAAGATGCTAACAGAATACTTACTGAGAAGGTGAGACTGGAAGAGATCATTGCCTGTAGGATGCATAGAGGAAACTGACATATTTCTCTTTACATATGCCAAAACCTATATAAGTATGCTAACAAATAGACACACATATATACAACATGTGCATGTGTGTGTGCACGCGCGTGTGTGCAAGCACGTGTATGCCAAGTAGTATATTTCGTGCTGCTGCCAGCATATGCAGTGAAAGAGAAGTTCATGACAATTCAGAGGTGGGTGTTGATGGCTAACAGGCATCTGTACAGTGTGTACGTGTGGGAGTGAGTGACGCTTTTGGAAGGCTTGCCCTTCTGCTCTCTTGAATATTTGCTAGTTTGTGAGAAGCGGTTTGGAAAACAGAGCATTTGAGGTCAGAAAGGAACAGACCCTCTGCAGTCTGCAAAGATAGAAAAGTGAAGGTACTCCAGCCCACAGGGGGCCATGTTGAGCATTGGGTAGTATTGTCTGTGGGCTTTAAACTGACCCTCCTGCCAGAGCAACCCAAGCTCCCCTTTAGAGGGGAAGCAGAAACGATGAACTGGAGAGCTGATTGACCCTGTGGTTCCAGGGTCCCCAAAATAATTTTTACTGAATGACGCTGTCAACCATACAGCACCAAACCAAATTTAAAAACATAAATGGAGCTGCAGAGCTGGCTCTGCAGGTAGGAGCACTGGCTACTTTTTCATAAGACCCAGGTTTGGTCCTCAGCATGCACACAACAGCTTACAACCTTTCATAATCCTGGTTCCAGGGGATCTGCTGCCTTCTTCTAGCTACACTGGGCACTGGGGACGCTTGTGGTGCACATACAGAAAATGCTCATAAAGCTAAAACTAAAACTAAACCCCTTGCTCCCTCCTTCCCTTCCTTCCCCCCCCTCTCTCTCTCTCTCTCTCACACACACACACACACACACACACACACACACACACACACACACACACAGAGGTGGGGGGCTGTGAATACTGTTTTCTCTCTAAGTGCTGTATACCTTTTTCTTTATATGTGCAGCATTCTATCAGGTGGGTCTTATTATTTTGCTTTATTTCTAGATGAAAAAAGTCAAGACCCCAGATAAGATGAAGGCATCATTCACCAGTCAAGATCTAGACATGAGCTTCTTTGTGCTAAACTCACAGCCAAGGATCAGAAGAATTAGCAGTGTTCTGTAAGGTTTACTTTCTCAGCAGGGCAAATCCAGGGGCACAGGGGCTGAAAACTACTGAGCAAGTGAGACTCTGAACAAGGAACCATAGGCTGATAGGCTGTGAGTCCTTGAAAATAAGCCTGTCTAGACAGAGTACCCTACTCCTTAAGGTGTAGAAGATGATGACTGGAAATAGTTTTTACTGGTTATTGATACTCATTTAATAGCCAGTCCTCGTGGAAATTCAGCCTCAGAGAGTAGATTTGATTTGGTGATGATGGTATAGAATCCCCTTGAATGCAGGTTTTTGGGGTTCTGATATATAAATGAAGTTACCAAATGATTCTCTAGCATGACTGTATAGCTAAGCACCTGAGGGCTTTAAAAATATATGTAGTGTGGACCCATACCAGACTAATTAAGTCAGAGTTTCTGAGTGTGTGGAGACTGCCTGTTAGGATTTTCACAAAGCTCTCCAGGCAGTTGCAGCTAGAGCCAGAATGGAGTACCTCAATCCCACCTTGTCTAGACACCTGGAACTTCCTCTTCAGGGCAGATGTCGGCAGTCTAGTTAGTAGCTCGTGTGGCAGAGAAAGCAAGGGGTGCACTTGGTAAGACATCTGCATGTCCTGCCTTGTCTCCACTTACACATCTCAAGGCAGGGATTTTGAGGATACTAGACAATCATTGGTATGGTAAAGCCATAAAAACCACAGAAAATAGAAAAAAAAACCCAAGATGCATGCTTTGAATCGAAGTTATTTAAAATTAGGGGTGCCATTTAGGTTCTTAGGACCTAAGAACAAGCTATCCCACTGTACAATACACAGAAGATTTTGGGTAGCTTACTCACTTTTCTTTTTTAAGGTTTTACTTTTGGGCTCTTGCTGGAATGAGGAGTTTCCTTGGGATGCGGGCTCATATAGATAGCCAATGTTACCAGGCATCTTCACAAACTGTTTTTAAATCTCTCTGTATTTGAGAATTGAGGAAGGCACCTGAACTCGAGGTGGAGCTTCCTTTTTCCCAGAAAAAAGTCATTTATATAGTTAAAGTGACAGGGTGTTAATCCAAGAATCAAGAGTTGCCCGCTTATATTGCTCCACCCCATTAGTCGATCATAACAACCTTTACAGTCAGTGCAAGCCTTGAGGACCGCTGGGGGTGGGGGGTGATGTCTAAGGCTTCGTACCAACTCTTGCCCATGGACCTGACAGACCTGAATGATCCTCAGTACATCCCTGAACATGTTCACCTCCCTCCTGATTCCGATAGCTCTCCAGCACATGCCAGCAAAAAAGGTTTCATTCTTAAATAATATAAAACCAGAGTCCCTGGTCCATAGGACTCTCCCAGCCAGATTTGATTAGGTCTTGTCTATGAAGCAAGTGTGTAGGAGGCTACAGGGAGAACATTTCCAGTACCATCATACTCTCTTAGGAATACCTATATCTAAGAAACAAAACTACTTGCACACACCGCGGGGTCTTCTGCTGAGCTTGGGGTGCAACCGGGACGCGCCCCACGCCGCTGGTGCGCGGCGCCGACTTCACCAGGCACCCGTGGGCGGGCTCGGCGCTGCTAGAAGCCGCCTTCTTATTGGCCCTGGGACGCGCCGGTCAGGGAGTGAGAGCTTGCAAAGTTTCATTGAAGGTGGAGAAGCGCGCGCCCTCCGGGGAGCCCTGGCAGCTCGGCTGGGGAGTGGCTGCTCTGCCTGTTTGGGGACGCGGGGACCTCTGCAGGGCTTCTGGGCTTTCTTTTCTCACTAAAGTCGCAGTGGTGGCGCCGCGCGCTCCCCGTCTGGGTTTTGGTTCCGGCTCAGGCTCGCACAGCTCTTCACCGGGAGGACGAGAGTCGCATCCCTGCGGGCTGGCAGCGCGACCCGGCCGCGTCGGGAATGTTTCTCCGCGCCCCGCAGCTGGCGGGGGGCTCTCCTTGGCCTGAAGCTTAGGGGCGCTGAGGCTGAGCTGAGCAGCAACTCAGCGATCCGCCCCGAGGCTGGGGCTCCAGGACGAGGCTTCCAGGGCGCCCGGCGGGTCTTTAGCGCACCCGGAGCGTTGCAGTCCATGTGGACAGTGGAGCTCGGGTTGCGCCGCCGAGACACGCTTACATCGGAGGGGTTCTGCTAGAAACTCTCGGTCAATCCGGAACGCTGCCTCCAAAACCCGCAGAGGACAGCGAGCCTCCTCCATCCCCTCTCTTCGTCGCCCTCATCCCTCCCCACTCCTAGAGTGTCCCTCCCTTGGCTCCTTCCCAGGCGACCCCCTGGAGCAACTACCGCTGGATTCCGATTGCTCACTTCATGGGCGGGCCACAGGGGCTCCAGCGCCTAGCTAGGTGGCTGCCCAGAGCCCCGTGAGCTGCGCGGCTCCCGCCCGTCGAGCGCGCCCTCCGGGCAGAGAGCGCCGCGCCAGCCGACGCTATGCCAGGGCGGCTACGAGTCGCCGGGCGCACGAGGCCCTAGGCAGACATGGGCCTGACATCCCAGCTCTAGGGACCCCCGAGCCTTGCCCTACTGCTCGGACTAGCAAGAACCCACAACACGATGGCTTCAGAAGTGGTGTGCGGGCTGATCTTCAGGCTGCTACTCCCCATCTGCCTGGCAGTAGGTGAGTGTGGTTCGTCCATGGAGGTGGCTGAGGGAAGAAGATGAGAGGGCGCCTGGGAGAGGGACTTCCTTGCAACGTGAAGGGCTCAGAGCTCTGCGGGATTCAGTTCTGAGAGAGGCCGCTGCTGCGCAGGCTGAGCGGCAGGGGCTTCAGATGTGAGCTGTTTGTAGTATGACAGACCCGCGCTTTAACTTGGCAACGTAGATCTTTCTTAGTCAGTTCCGATAACTAGAATTGACTTGCTGTGGGGACCTGGTCAGTTGAATGGAAGTCTCCTGAACTTCCTGTAGAGGATGTGTATAAAGCATGCTAGTAGGGCTGGAAAGTGATTGTAGACAAGCGGCCCTCCCTCCTGTAAGACTAGTAACAGACTTTGAGATGACACCCGCGCCACCACTGCCACCACCACCCCTGCAGAGTTCCCAGATGCTCAGCACATCTTGCAACCAGAAGGGACTCAGGCTATCTCTCCTCCAGCTTACAATCCAGCGATCAAATAGAAAGAAGTGAACAATTCCAACAACAGTAAAAAGAAAAGGAGAAATGGAGGAGGAGAAATTGCCTTGATGATTCTGTATTTTACCTCCACAGCAGCCTCTATTTACAACACAAGGGGGTGGATGCTGAGGGTATAGACCATCAGACCTAATCCAGCCCGCTGGCACCGGCCTTTTCCAGATATTTAAAGGATTAGAAAGTGGAACTCACTCCTTGGGACAGAAGAGTCTAAAAAAGTCCCTCGGAGAGCCTCATCCTCAGTGGCTCAGGGAGTCAGAAAGAGGGTATAGGTTAAAAGATCCCAAGAGCTGCAGGAGTCTGCACCCAGTGTTATGTTGAATCCCAGTCCTTTAAATCACAGAGCTCCAAAACTTGGCTCTCCATCTTCTCCCTCAAGAGCTAGAAAACATAACTCAGTAGCAAGCTTTGCACTTAGAAATCTTTGCTTTCCCACAGAAGGCAACTTTTTTTTGTTTGGTCTGTTTTCGAATCTTGACAGAATTGACTGGGAATTGCATCTGTGCGAAATGTTCTGTTTGCTCAAGTAATCGGAACAGAGTTCTGGAGTTTGGGTGTCTGCAGGAATAACAGCTTTAGCTAGAAGGCTCTTGGAGACTTAAGTGCCAAAAACAACAACAACAACCCCCCCCAAAACAACAAAACAAACAAACAAACAACAAACAAAAAACAACTGTGGAAAATAGGGTTCTGGGAGAGGAGAAAGCAGTGAGCACTGTACCAGGTGCTTCTAGAGATGGGGCTAGCACTGACCAACCCTACAGGCTGCTGTTGATTTAGACTGGTGAAGTTCCAGGTTCCAGGCAGGGCCATTTGGTCAGTGGTCTGCACCATCAGTTCAGGAGGGAGCAGAGCTTCCTTAATATCCAGGAGAACTTCTCCCCCTGCTAGTTTTAAAAGCAAATTTGAAAAGCTTCAGCTAGGTGCATGGCACACAGGTGGTGCCTCTGTTTCTGTCTCCTCTCTTCCAAGCACCAGGCACCTTCCAATTAGATTTGCTAATTGGAAGCTAGTTAGGTGTCAAGTTCACTAGGGAGTTTTAATTTAAGGAGAGTGGCCCTTGGGTCAGAAGCTGCTCTCTTCTGCCACCAGCCCCTCCCCTCCCCCCCCCCAAGTCTTTCTGCCTCCCTGCACTTCCTCAGCCACATCCATCTCTTGCCCCTGCCACTCTTAAATTGTCTCATCCCTTGCCTGGGGCAGCAGTTTTGCACAGACTGCCAGAAGAGTTAAACAGGTGGCCACCTGCAGCCATCTGGATCCCCTCTGTGAAATGAGAGCATGGAATGGTCCCTTGAATGCCTGCTGTCTTTTCTCGGGTTGGGCCTTCTACAGGACTCAGCTCTCTGCCCTTTCCCCCCAAGCCACAGGGTTTGTGTAGAGTCATTTCCACTAGACTTCCCTGAGAGATTCCTGAAGCCCTTTAATGGGACTAATGCTCTCAGCCGTCCAGAGGAAAGTCCTATGGTCTAGAGGCTCCAGGGGGGCTTTGGGCGAAGGAAGGACACTGCTCCAAAGCTGTGGCCCCAGCTCCAACATGCCTCCCATTTCTTCAGCAACCCCTCCCTGCAGCATCTATATTTGCAAGCTTGAGTCAAGGGGCTGGGTCCAGCTCAGGATGCGGATGGAATCTGCTCTGAGGTTGGGACTTGTTTGGGAGGAGTTTTTGCAGGACCACAGGAATAGAAGTCCTCACCCCATCCTGCTTCCTTGCAAGTTTCCTGGAGAGAGCTGAGTCAGCACAGGGTGCAAGGAGGTTGGGGGACCATCTCCCAAGGTTTACTCTTTTCTCTGCACTCCCACACTTCTGTGGGTTAAGGAGATGTGGGAGTGTGCTAATGAGTATGTAAGAGTGTATGTTGTGAGCATGAAAACACATGGGTATGTGTTATGTGAGAGAAGGAGATGATGTGAATTAACCTCAGTGTGTGTGTGTGTGTGTGTGTGTGTGTGTCTTGGCAGTTGGTAATGTCACCCTATAGTGTGCCACTTCTGTCAGCCTCTCAAAGTCTAATGTTGGAAGAGGGAAGAAGAGAAGTCCCTGGAAAGAGAGGGCGGAGCTTCGGGGAGGGGGGGTTGCTCCATGGGTCCCTTTCATGTTGGCTGCCACTTTGGAAAGATGACCCAGACCTTAAGATACATGGCACCTTGGCTCATTGCACCCTTAGGTAGCTGGGGAGAAATTACCTTATTTTGGCTCTTAGTTCTCTTCTACAGGAAAGAGAGATTTTTCAAGGTTACTGAGGGTGTTTTAGGTCCGCTCGCTCCCAAGGTGCCACTAAATCAAATGTTCAGATTTCCCTAATATCCTGGGCACGGAGAGCACAGTGATCGGCTTGCCATTAGAATCGATTTTGCATTTTAGCCATCTATTTTTGTATCTGGGCAAGGCGGCCTCCAAAGCCTTGCCTTGATAGAAACTCACATACATTTCCTTTAAACCTCGTTCTTTTACAGGATGTTGGAAATTTCCTGCAAAAGTGCCCTACTCTCTTCAGCTAATGAGTGACATTAAAAAAATGAACTGCCTTTGTCTTCAGCCCAATGCTTAAGTGGTTTTTTTATTTTATTTTATTTTATTAGCTCTCTACGAGAAATTAGAAGGAATGTGATAAGTGATGTTGGCCCTCTTGTACGCAGGTGTTACGTTTTAACAACCAAACCAAACTATATTAGAATGTGTTTACCATCCATAATGAACATCTGTTGACAGATGTTTTCATCTCCATAGCTCTGGACATGTCACATATCTCCAGAATAATCTATGACCTCTTGCTAGCCAGTTGATTTCTTTCATATGAATAACACAAAGGAGAATGTTAAAACTCATCTGTAATAGGCAGTCTATTGTAATTATAATTGTAGCTAATCATTGATGATCATATATATTTTATATTTATTTTCTTTCAGTATGATTTCAGTTTCCAACTCTTTTTTTTTTTTGCCTCCCCTTCTGAACTCAGGGCCTCATATTCTAAGTGCTGAAACACTGTGCTATCCTTTCCACTTAACTAGATGTTGTTCCAGAATTAGGAAAGATTAGGGTGTGTCCTAGTTTGGCTTCTGTTGTGATAAACTTCATAACTAAAAGCAATTTGGGGGAGGAAAGGATTTATTTGGCGAAAAGGTTAAAATTCATCATGGAGGGAAGCCAAGACAGGAACCCAAAACAAAAATCTAGAGGCAGGAACGGAATCAGAGACCATGGAGGAATCCTGCTCACGGCTTTGTGCCTCTGGCTTGCCTAGCTTCCTCATTTAGCCAGCGTAGGCTCAGCCGTTTAGGGATGGCACAGCTCAGCCTGCAGTGGGCCTGGCCTTCCTACATAGATTAGCCATTTAAAAAAATGCTTTACAGACAAGGCCACAAGCCAGTCTAACAGAGGCAATTCCTCTTTCCTGACAAGTTGACAAAAGCTAACACCTGAATTTAAAATATGGGGCTCCTTTTGATATGTGTGTATCTTTGGTCATTTAACATTTCTTTGTATAGTAAATTTTCACTATCAGATATCATTTTGAAACCACACTGTGCATAGTCCAAAAATTGCATATAAAACTGATTTTTATTTAATCAGTGGGAGGACATTATAGATGCTGAAGGATTTATCAAAAGCATATAAAATGACTTTGATTTTGGACATATCTTCTCAGCCTGTTTATAACTATTAATTACTCTTAGATATGAAAGGTTTAGACCAGTGGTTCTTAATTCTCCTAATGCTGTGACCATTTAATACAGTTCTTCATGTTTTGTGACCCTTAGCCATAAAATTGTTTTTGTTGCTACTTCATAGCTGTGATTATGCTACTGTTATGAATCATGGTGTAAGTATCTGTGTTGTCTGATGGTTTTAGGTGACCTCTGTGAAAGGGTCACTGAATGCACCCCCACAAGGGAGTTGTGACCCAAGGGTTGAGAACCACTGGCTTGGACATTTCCAGTTTAATTCTAGAAGATATTTCAATCCAGATGATCAGGAGTGGTTGGCACTTGAGATGTGTGGTCTGGAACTGCATGTGGGCACCTCGCTTTGTAGGAAGTGTGTTTGGTCGTAGGTTCAGACCATCACATTGCCTTGGACTTCACCTTTCTGTGAGGATGTACTGCACCTCATCGATGGTCATGCCCTCCCTGCCTGTGGCTATTTCTACATGACTCTAAAGTCATTTCTTCCTCTTTCTTACTGTAAAATGGAGTTGTAAACACTGCCTTCTGGGTAAGAGTGTGCTCAGTCTCCTGTGTCATGCCTAATGAACTCAGGGTACCGCGCTACATTTATGAAGTCAATCAGAAGAGCTGCCCTGCCAGCTCAGAACTCCCACAGACCTGGCCCCTGGACCCTGGCCACGAGGAGGCCACAGAACGGCTAGGATTCAGAGAAAAGCAACACAGCCCCTTTGTAGAATCAAGCCACAAGGATGAGGACAGGCAGTGTTGTTAGATATCCAGGCCTTTCTCACCACTGTAATGTGGTGTTTTAGATACCAATCTTCTTATTGAATATTAGTTCTCCCTAGGATTGTACTGTCAGTATTTTATTTTTAACTTCGTGACAGTATGTCTACAGTCTCTTTGATGTGATTTTATTTTTTTAGTGAGAGTCTTTCATTTTTGGTCTTTATACTGCTAAGAGATAACCATGTTTGAAGTTAAGTAATAGCAGTGGGTAGATGATTATAACTTCTTGCATAAATAATCAGATCTTCAAATAAATGGCACAAGCATATCTAGATGTTTAAGAATAATTATTAGGGGCTGAAGAGATAATTCCGTGGTTATGAGCACTTGCTGATTTTTAAGGGGACTCCTACACCCACATGGATAGCTCACAACCACCTGTACTTATGGCTCTGGGGAGACTCAGTACCCTCTTCTGGACTCAATGGGCACATTCACTCTGTGGGTGCATGTATGTGTGCACATGTAAAAAAATTTTAAAAGAACATAAACCCTAGGAAAAGAGTAAGTAATGACAATACAATGATACACTGTGTCTGATATAGTTATAAGATTTGCAGATTAATGTGGGATCAAGCAAAGACAAAATTTTATTTGGATATAGGCTAAACAGAAGTCTGTGTCTGAAAAATTTAAGATTTTTGGAGGATGGAGAGCTTGTTAAGTAATTCAGAACACTTCCAGAGGATCTGAGTATGATTCCCAGCACCCATGTTGGGTGGCTTACAACCCCAGTAACTCAGCTGCAAGAGACTCACGACCCCCTCCTGGCCTCACCAAGCACACAGGAGCAAGTCCCCTACATACAAATAAAATAAAAATAATGCAGTTTTGGAGAAAATTAGTATTTGGTTATCAGCATTGCTGTTTCTTTTAATTCGCAGTGTCCACATGATCACCAGATTTTCCATAGCAAGCCATAGTGAAAAAGTGGAGGGGACCCAAAGTACACAGCAGCCTGTGTGGAGAGCCATAGACTCGGAACTTTGAATGATCCCAGTCATCCTAAACTGTCCAAAGATAAAGGGATCCAGCGCACTTTGCTCATCTCAGTGTTTGTATTCTGTGAGGCTGAGGCCTGCCCGTTGTGAGCATGCGCTCCACCCCTAAGCCACACCCCCAGTCCTTTGCTATTAATAATTTATTTTTTTAAAAAAAATTTAGAGCCATAATACAATTTTTTATTTCTTTCAAAAAGTTTTGAAACGGTTAGCTTTCTGTCTTACCTGGGATAACGAACTCCCTTGGTTTCTGTTTCCTGTCCTTGTTTCCTTGGTCCTGTAGCAGCAGGATATCTGGGGTATAAACTGATGCTCACTTCATAGTGGCTAGGAAGCAGAAAGAGAGAGAGAAGGAAGGCAGGGTTCCTATATCCCTCATGAAGACATGGTCTCAGTGACCTAACTTCCTGCAACTGGGACCCACATCCTAAATAAATGGGTCCTTCCATAACCTCCAGCTACTCTGCAGGCTGGCAACCAAGCCTTCAATACCTAAACCTTTGGAGAACATTCTAGAACCAAAGTATAGTATATATACAATATATTGTATATATACTATATATTAATATAATATATATTGTTTATATCTCTCTATATAACACAGCTTACTAGTCTGAGGTGGTTTTAATGAACAATGCCCAGTTTCTTCCCTTCCCTCTGTGGTTGGAGGGTAAAGCTGTATGGCTATTTCCTGATGTTTACTAAGTTCTGCTTTGGAAACAAACCTGCATGAAAGAAGGATTCATATTACGTGTGGACAAGGTGGCATGCATTTGTGTATGAATTTTCAAATCTGAAGTATTATATATATAAGAAATAGTTAGTGTATGTGTGTATGTGTGTGTGTTTCAGATATTAATGTGATTGCACCCGTCAGTTAAGAACTTTTCTGACACTTTCCTTAACTGTTTTCTTAGAGTTATTGATTCAGTGACCCAGACTGAGGTGACTGTCCCCTTCATGTTGTTTCAGACTTGAAAGTCTACGTCGTGCATTGCCTGCAGGACAGTCCATGACAAGTGCTCTCCTCCCCATCCCCTGCAGGGGATGTACAGATTCTAGATCAAGCAGCAGACAGAGCTTCAAGCTTTCTTAGCCTCTCCCCATATTTACCAATGAATAGAGCTGCCATTCTTCAAAGAAGAAGACTTGAAGCTTCTTTCAGGGCTCAGGTGTTTGCCTGAACCTCAGTTAAATCTGCCAGATCTCTGCTGCCTTCCCTAGTTCAACATGGGTTTCCTGGGAGGCCAGATGACTCTCATCCCTTATGCCGAGGAGCTCTTTCCTCTAGTTGGGAGACTGCCCATCTGGTTCTGTTCTTCTCCAGTTCTCTTGTCTAAACAGCTCTCCTAGTGTAATGGGGCTTAGCTAAAGCCAGCGCTATTTCTGTCACATGGGAATTAAGAAGTTTGGAGTAGATAACAATTTTGCAACATGCCTCGTCTTATATCAAGGGCCTGATGCTTGCACTTTCGGACATCACAAAGAGGGAGTAGTTGCCTCTGAGATGGAAACCCTTCCCTGCATTGGGCACTGTGGGGTTCTAGGAGGTGGTGCCTGGGCAGGACTTAGCTGCAGAAGGCCAGGTGCATTGATGGAGGATGGAGGCAAATGGGAATCAGGAGAGTCTGACCCTCAGAGGCCTATGGCATCCACTGGTCATGGTGCTTTTTAAGTAAATTAGACATCTATCTTCCAAATTCTGACTTGTTCTGTATTAAGTGGAAGAGATCTTGCTCATATGAGAAATCTAGCTTGAATCATCAAAACAGTCAGAGGCACAGCCTGTTCCCAGGGATGAGCAGTTTACACACACCAAACTAAAGGACAAGAAGGGAGCTTGCCAGGAGACAGTTCCAGTTGCATTTTGCCTTTCATACCTTTGAGAAACAGGTTTGTTCATTTGGGGCACAAGTGTGTAGGCAGTGCAAAGATGACTCCTCATTGCCTGTGTAGCAGTGTGGGTTAATGTTTCTATCACTTGCATGCACTTCAGATGAATAGGGTAAGAAAGGTCTAAAAGGTGACTATGGATAATCTATATATCAGGGACTATTAGGAGTCAGGATATCATTGGACATTTGGGGCTCGCTAAGAAGAATTCCAACGAGAAAGTGGCAAACCTTTCTTTGCTAGGGCTGGATCTACATTCAGGAAATCAAACGCATGGATCATTATTGTACATGGTCTCTGACTTGTCAGAATTTCAAATATCTTTTGAAGGTACTGTGCACTGGCTGAAGAGCTGGGTTGTACAGCCACACCTCTGGCTTTGTCATACAGATGTGTGACCTTAATCAATTTATGGAATGGCTCAGTTCTTTGCATACCTCATGTGTAAAGTTGAATGGGTGAGGACACCGTTGAGGTCTTAGGGATGCTTCAGGTTCAGATGATGCTGTATGTCAAGGGCTTTGAATGGTGCTTTCATTAAATAGCGCTTTATATTGTGGACTGAAGCAATGCATTGTCGTAAGTTAAGGAAATACATTGGCTGGTTTAAAGAGCCACTTACCACTAGCAGTTTCACGGGCAGACAATTTAGAATCCCGGCCCAAAGTTATGACATTTACAGAGCATAAATTAAGTTTGGAGCACAGCCTGTTGAAAGTTGAGCCTGGTGCTGGCCTGTGCACCCTCCTGCCAGTCAAATCCACTGGAAGGTCTGCCTGGCTTTGGTCATTGCTACCTTGCACACAATGTGACAGCTGTGACATTACTTGGTCCCTACAGTGTCACCTGGCTCCTTGTGCATACTCATCACTGTGTTGTGTTTTTAGGACTGTTCTTTCCTTCTATGCACCTGCAATTTCAAGGACTTGTTACCTTCGCTAGAGCCCTGGCATTAAATGTCCTAATATAGAGCAGATATTTGGGGCATCATTTTAAGATGATGTTTTACCCACTGAAAAGATTATGTGTAAACATACCAATGTGGCTGTCCAGAAAGGTCTCTAAGGCATCCTGCCCTCAGCCCTATTTTTTTTCTCTTGAATATATCAGTGATCTTGATATAAAAGTTCAGTCTATACACAATGGAGTACTATTCAGCCATTAGAAACAATGAATTTATGAAATTCTTAGGCAAATGGATGGAGCTAGAGAATATCATACTAAGTGAGATAACCCAGACTCAAAAGGTGAATCATGGTATGCACTCACTAATAAGTGGATATTAACCTAGAAAACTGGAATACCCAAAACATAATCCACACATCAAATGAGGTACAAGAAGAAAGGAGGAGTGGCCCCTGGTTCTGGAAAGACTCAGTGAAATAGTATTCAGCAAAACCAGAACGGGGAAGTGGGAAGGGGTGGGTGGGAGGACAGGGGAAGAGAAGGGGGTTTGCGGGACTTTCGGGGAGTGGGGGGGCTAGAAAAGGGGAAATCATTTGAAATGTAAATAAATTATATCGAATAAAAAAAAACTAAAAAAAAAAAAAAAAAGTTCAGTCTAGCTTCTCCTACTTAATAGTTTCCAAGTTCCTGACTATAAAATTTGCAACAGGCTGATTTATGCTCTGAAGCTGTCATAAATGAGACTATCACCATGATAACTAATATCTGCTACCCGCTGTGCAGTAGACAGAGAAGGAAAAACACACTGGATAATGTGAAGTTTGACCTGCGTGGCATCCTTGAAGTGCATATTATTTTTTAAAAATGCTTTCAGCTCTTCTGGAACCACACATATCGATCTGTTTTCTCTTGTGGTCAAATCCTTTAGGTCAGCACTTCTGGCCACAGGTAGAGGGGAAACAAGGAGGAAGGCAGAGCTTTAACAAGCGGGTGACTTTTGTTTTGTTTTGTTTTTTTAAAAAAAACCAAAACACAATGGAAATGAGTTCCTGCTCTGTGTGAGAATGAGTTGTCTTAGCTGTTTTCTCTGCTTCCCCAGGCTGCACCTGCTTGCTTCCTTCAGCTGACTGTGATGTCACAGAGGGAATGTAATCCTTGGGGAAGAGTCCTACTCTGGTGGTCTAATGCGCAAGTCCGTATCGTGTTAATAATGGGCCATGTGACGTTGGCCTCTCCTCCTCAAAGGCTTCATCTATAGATTATGTTCATGATTCTTACAGTACTGTTTCTGCCTGTCATTCTTGAATGCAAAGGGTGTGGCTGTAATTTACTATTTCATATCCAACACAGGAGAAGTTGGGAATTCAAGTGGTTTTAGTTTCTTAAGGGCTATCTTGCTTTAACCACCCTTAAAGAAAGGATAGGGACAGCTAGTGATTTTATTTTAATCATGTGGCTACTTGAGCATGGATTTTATAAACCAGTTTATAAAGGGGAGACATTCTGATTTAGACTTTTAGTATTGATATTCTGGAGCTATGTAGAGTGTGCATTCATTACCAGTGATGGCCACAAGTGGAACCAACTGCACACTCACCTTTGGTTTTGAATTGGTAGCATGGATCTTGGTGATATAAAGATTTTCTTTTACCACCTATAGCTCGTGATTATAAAGAAAACCAGACTGTATCATAGCAATGACTGAAGCCAAGTGAGCTTATAGAGATAGACTTATTTAAGAAGCATTGGAATACAAAATATATATTTTGAGTAAACTGCTTGATTTGATCCGTGTAAAATTATGATGAGGTGTCTTTGACCCTAGGGTCTTTGCTATGTGTGCCTGTCATCCCTAGAAGTGTTGGGAAGGCTACATAGAATCTGCACAAGCATCTGTACTGTGAACCCTCTGTCTTTCAAGGCCCCCACCCTTCCCTCTTCACCATTTCAAACTAAATTTAAGAGCTTGCTCACCCCGGGCTCATCCGAACTCCGCCCCCCATTGGCCTTGATACCCGAAGTCTATCTAGCTGCTAAGTAGTCAAACCTTCATGGCCAGTGCCAATACTGTCAATTGTATGCCAGCTGGCCTGTCATGGCACAGAGCTCTGGGCACCTATCTTCAACTGGGAGAGAGAATTACAGATCAGATTACAAGAGTGTGGAAAGAGGGTTTGCCATAAAATGGGAGCATTTTCTTGTGAATAGGCATTTTCCCAAGACCTCTAGTTCTCTAGGATGGTTCATCAGTAACTGCAAACCTATTTAAGAATAATATTCAAAGCATCACCATGGCTCTTGTATTTCTTCAGACTCACATTGAGGTTTTTGTCAGTGGTGGCCCTGCCTAACTATACTCCCTTTGCTCAACCAGCTCCTTCCTGAACTTCAGTTAGAAATGCTTTGGGTTATTTTCACACATAACACCATTCTCAGTTGAGTGTATCTCAAGACCCAGGGAGATGAAGTAGGAGGGTGGTGGGTTCAAGGAAGTGGGTTCTAGTCCAAGTTAGATAGTATATCCTGTCTCAGATACGCATACAAACATATGATGTATATATATATATATATATTCGTATGTATATGAACATGTATATGAATATGTATATGTATGTGTATGTATATATGTATGTATGTGTATACAGACACACACAGATACACACACATGCACACATGCACACATACACACATATTCCCGGGCGTGCACACATACACACACACACACACACACACACACATAGGCTGAGAATATATGTCACTAGGAGAATACTACCTGTCTACCATATAAAAGAGACCAGCCTTGGTAGCCCTAACTGCAAGTAAATGTGCAACCCAAACCCAAACCAAACCAAAGTTTACTTATTACAAGAAAACGTACCAGTTTTTTTACTATATTGTTTGTTTTAAAGGATGGGACCCAGTCCTTAAAACCATTTGTAAAATTGGGTACCAGTCTGGTACAGTGGCACACACATGTAATCCTAGCCCTTGGTAGGTGGAGGCAGGGAGATTGATTAGAGATTCGATTACATCAAGGAGAATGGATCTTGGATATTAGACAAATGCGACACTGGGATGCTCAAGTCGACATAGCCTTACTTAGATTTTTAGGTTAGATCAAGTCCTAAAATGTATATTTTAAATGTGCTGCTGCTTTGTGAGAAAAGATGCTGGCCAAGCAAACCCTGGAGAGTCTGTAACATGAGCCATGCTATCACAATACTTAATAAGTATTAATATGCATGGGATGCAGTTTTTAAATCAAAATGTAGTTGAAGTGAGGTTTTAATGGTCCACTAGTGGTTTTGCTTTTTTTTTTTTTTTTTTTTTTTGTCATTTTCAAAAATCAGTCTCTGGTTTGAATCAAATTTCCCTTCCCTCTCCTGAGATCTATATGCATTTCCCAGAAGTCATCAAAACCCTACAGTAATGGGAGACTGCATGTGCCCAGCACTGGCCTTAAAATAGCAATTGCTTTTCTTTACTTCAGATGTCAAAGGAAAGGCATGCCTGACTTTTTCTTGATTCCTATCTCTTTCTTACTTGTGATGTTACTGCTTTCTAGGTTTCTTTTCTGGATGCCACCCCCCCCCAAACAATTGAACAATCTAAAAAAAAAGCTTAATGTGAAAGTCTTTAAGAATTACTACATTTCTTCTTTGTGTATTACTAATTCAGTTATAGGAACTTCATGTTCATCTCATTCATCGATAGAACCAGAAGAGGCGTCCTCACTTGTGTCCTGAAGGGCTAAAGCATAAAGTGTGTGTGTGTGGGGGGGGGCTGATTTGAAACAGTGTTTTAGAATTCTGTCTGTGGGGTGTGTAGCTCAGTGTTGATCTAGGAGTGTGTAGCTCAGTACTGACCTAGGAGTGTGTCATTCAATCCTGAACCGGGAGTGTGTAACTCACTACTTATCCAAGAGAGTGTAGCTCAGTTCTGACCGAGGAGTGTGTAACTCAGTCCTGATCCAGGAGTACGCAACTTTTTTTCATTCCTCCCAAGCATCTGTTATTGTGGACTCCAGATTTTACAATGTCTGGAAGTATTTTTCCTTTGTATAGGCTTTCAATTTCTTCCTTAATTTTCAAATTGTTTTTCTGACAATTTCATAACCTGTGTGATGTCTGTGGGTGGGCTTCAGCCCATTGCCTCTCTTCTTTGCCCGCCTTTCACTCTGGCTGCACCCTACATCCCAACAGCCCCTCTCCTGCTTTCCGGTATTCACTGCATGCTGGCCCCCGAGTTTACTTAGGATTGTGTACATGAGCATGGAGAAAAGTTATTTACCTGAGAGTGGGCAAGTTAGCAGTGCTTACATCCCTGAAGAAAATGGCTCTCGCTCCCTAAACATGAATTAACTGCCGATCATAGCTCCTCAGGTCTAGGGTCTTGTGAACCTCACCTGTCCCCCATGACAGAATGTTGACAGGTTCCATCTTGTTCAGGGCTTATAGAGAAGCACCACTTTTGTGAGTCTGTGAGCACCATGTCTACGTCATGTCTAGGGGACAGCATTTCACAGCAGCCTCTCCGTCTTCCAGGTCTTACATTCTTTCTGCTGCACTCTGAGAGGTCCTCTGACCCTCTATGGGTGATACATATGTGGATGAGCTCTAGCTCCATTGAGGGCTGAATGCCCACTAGATACTTATGCCCAGCACTCTGACTAGTTATGACTTTCTGTATTAACTACCACCTACTGCATAAAGAAACTGTGACTAAAACTGAAAGCAACACTGGTCTAGTGATATAAACAAAAATATTTATAAAGAAGTCTGATAACACAGTCATTTAGCAAAATAACAGTAGTAGTTCCTCCTAGGAACCTACAATCTGTCCAGACATAGGCTTTTGACCAGGATTACAGTATGAGGCAACAGATTCTGTGGAGCAGGCCTCAGTAGCACTATAGAGAGCCCAGGCATACGTCCACACAACTACAGCCATCTGATTTTTTTTGGCAGTAATTTCAGAAAAACACATTAGAGAAAAGATAACCCTGTAACAAATAGTACAGTGAAAACTGAATATATACATGTAGAAAAATTAAAGTAGATCTGTGTCTGTCATCCTGAACAAAAATCAACTCTAAATCAATATCATCAACATAACATTGGAAACTCTGAGACTTCTAGATAGAAAGAAGAGTGCACTCTAGAATACAGGTATGAGTTAGGACTTTCTGGATAGTTCTCCAGTCAGAAATTAAGATCAGCAGCTGTCAAATGGACCCTATGATATCCCTTCTGAACACCCAAAGGAACTGTCAATCTAGTGAAGAGTCAGTCTAGAACATTGGAGAAAGTCTTTACCAACTATAAATCTAGCAGAGCATTAATGTCTAGAGAATAAAAAGAAATAAAAACACAATATCAACAATCACAAATAACCCAATCAAATTTTGTGCTATGAAATTGATCGAAGAGTCCTTAAGAGAATAATCACAAGTGGTCAATAACCATTCCAAAAAGGTTCAACATCCTTATCCATCAGAGAAATAAAAATGAAAACTACTTTGATATTTCACTTCACCTCAGTTAGAATGGTTGTCATCAAGAGAACAACAGTCGATGCTGGTGAGGATCCGGAGAAAGGGGAACCCCCGTTTGCTGTTGCTGGGAGTACACACTGATGCAGTCACTATGGAAACCAGTGAACAGAGATTTCTCAGAAAGCTAAATATAGAACGGACATATGACCCAGCCATACTGCATGTGAACATATATCCTATATGGATTCTATATCCGACTACAGAGATATTATTTGCCTACTGTGTTCATTGCTGCTCTGTTTACAAGAGCCAGCAAGTGGAGTCAGCTTCTCAGGTGTTAACTAATGCATATTCTTGCAGGGTCCGCCTGGGGATGTCTGTGCCATTCATCTCTGAATGTAAGCTTCAGGGATCTTGGTGACAGTTGAGTCAGGTGTCACTCTTACATCTCAAACCTGCCAGCATTTTCACATTGTGTCTAAGAAGACTCCAAGTTGCTTTTATTACTCAGATATGAAGACCTTAGCTCCGGATGTTTGTTCTGACAGCCATCTACCAGAGTCTCTGCTGAAATGTTCTCCCAAGCCCCAGGCCGGCCTGGACCTCATCCTACTCACTCACAGTCACAGCCTGTTCAGCACAGATCTCACCCTAGTGGGGTTGCTCATTGCCGTCTGCCTTCATTTTTCTCTTATTTCCTCAGGGATCCCCTGAATTCAGTGTGTCTGCCCCCTGCTGTGTCTACAGCATCTCCTATGAGCCCAAGCAGAAGGCGTGGGGACTCAGCGCCCCAATCCACTAAATCCAATAACGTGCCCTTTATACTCACATAGCAATGATGCAAATGACATCATCATGATCCTTTCTTCTTTTTCTTCCTTTAATTGAGGCTGAGGTTTTTTTGTTTGTTTGTTTGTTTTTTTGTTTTTTTTTTTAACACTTGCAAAAAAGAGGTGATAATAGTATCCCTATTGTAGGGTAGCTGGGGAGATCTAAAAACAGTGTAGAGCTGAGGTGGCAGAAAAATGACCCAACATGTCTTTAAGGTCTTCAGTACTGCAAATATGAATGAACCAGCTAATGTGTTTAACAAGCATTTTTCTGTTAAACAGTATCCAGCACATAATAAACATTGACTAAACCCAGATACTGTGAGGTCGACACTTAATAGAAACAACATTTGATGCACAAAGCATGGTTTCTGCCTCTGCAGTGGCTCCAGGCATTGCCATTGTTATCTCCAAAGTTCAGACTTGAGAACTGGACTGAGTTACAAACAAACAAACAAATGTTACAAAGACATTTTATATTGCTTTTAAGTAAGTTCATGGCTTCGTATTTGGTAAAATTCATAACTTGTCGTTGGCTACTTGCAGTCCCCAGACCACGGGTTGGACATGTCTGTCCGTTGGAAACCGTAGCCCAGAATGTGTAATGCTTGGAGTGGAGACTGCTAATCCTGGTCACTGCGTGTGTGAGGAGTGTTGTAGGTAAGGGGCATGGTGACCCTGGAAGTTGGGCTGGCTGTGAGAGATAAGGAGCTGCTGTTGTGTGGGAAGAGGCTCTTTGACAGGCTGGGGCACAGGAGGATGATAACGATGGTAGGGACTCCAGGGGCTATGTCTGCTCTAATACAATGGCTTGTCCCTGTTGGAGAACAAGATAGAGGAAAAACCCTGCTGGACAGGGACAGAGCATCCTTTCCCCCTAGACCACCCTCAGACATGATTCAATAGATGCATACCCCTCTCCTCCATAGTGTTGACACCTCTGGGAACATCAAAACCCGAGGGCAAATGCTTTCAACCAAAGTGGCCAGTGTTTGTGTGGAAGGTTGTTAGGGTCAGTTTCTTGTGCTACCCCCTGCCCCTCCCCCCATGGTGGGAAGAACACAAAGAGTTGTCACTAAGCTGTCCTCAATGTCCTGTGGCTGTGAAATTCAAGAATCTAGGGGCTCAGGGGCAGTCCAGTGGCAGAGCCTGAGAACATGTGTGCTTAGCATGTACTAAGCAGGCACGTCTACCCTGCAGCTCATAGAATGCGCCCATGTGTGGCCAGGTAGAGCCATGGATACCACAGACCAGCATCAAAATCATGAATTTATATAAAATATGAGGTTTTATTGTTAAATTGGTTTGTGTGACTTGGCTGAATAGCTCTTGAACATGACCTTTGAAAATAAATGATCATGCTCAGTCCCTTTTTGTGAGTGCTCCATAGCCTCAGTAATAGTGTCAGGACTTGGGTCCTCCCCTTGCGCTGGATCCCACTTTGAGCCTGTTGCTGTACCTTCTTTTCCTCAGGCTCTACTCCATTTCCATTCCTGTAATTCTTTCAGACAGGAACAATTATGGGTTAGAGTTATGGTCCTCTCTCCCTCATTTGAAGCCCTGTCTTCCTGCTGGAGGTAGGCTCTATAAGTTCCCTCTCCCTACTGTCAGGCATTTCAACTAAACCCTTTTAGTTTTGTAAGTCTCTCACCTCCCAGGTCTCTGGTGCATTTTGGAGGGTTCCCCCAATGTCCTATCTCCAGAGGATGCCTGTTTCCATTCCAGATGACCCAACAAGCAGCTGAAAGGGTCAGATGCAGATATTTGCACTCAACCAATGGACAGAAGCAGCTGATCTCTGCTGTTGAATTAGGGAAGGCTGAATGAAGATGAGGGTGACCCTGTAAAAGAACCAGCAGTCTCAATTAATCTGGACTCCTGGAATCTCTTAAACACTAGACCACCAAACAGACAGCGTATACCAGCTGATATGAGGCCCCTAACACACATACAATAGATGACTGCTGGGTCTGTGTTTATTCAGAGATGCTGCACCCAACCATCAAAAGACTGGAGGCCCTAGGGAGTTTAGAGGTCAGGTGGGAAGGGGGGTAGGGACATCCACATGGAGATAGGGGGAGGGGAGGAGGTATAGGATGTGGAACAGTTGAAGGGTGGACAGGGGTTGGCAGGGTGGGGAATAAAATATGGAGTGTATGAAAATAATTAATAAAATTATTTATTAAAAAAAAGAAAATAAATGATCATGTTGTGTTGCAGTGTCAAAGAGTTGGACATGCCTGCACCAGGGACTGAGTTCCATTTCTAGCCATAAACCCAAACATTAAAAATTAAACCAAAAGACTAGGTAGAGTTCAGAAATAAATACCGACTGAAGTCTTTGGGGAACTAGCCAGGCTTGCCACACGGACACTGACAGCTGGTCATGTACGTGTCTGGTCATTTTCCAGGAGGCTATACTGTACTTTGTGTGTGAGAATTACATGGGAAGCCTCCAAGCCAAGGATGTGAAGAATGTTCCCTCTGCTGATCTTGGATTCTCTTATCACACACTCCTAGACACTTTATTTAGTCAAGCAGGCAGAGACGTCCCCACACTTGGGGAAGATTGGCAGTGCTGGAAGAGAAAATGCCAAGTTACAGTCAGAGGGGGCTATAGTATGGTCCTCTTCTGAGCCCTGGTCTCATTCTCTGGCAGAGAGCTTTTAGTTCTTGCTTTGAAGTCTCCTCCTTTCTTTCCTGATGGCTGCAACATGACTTCCTAAAGTCAGATTTCTCTTCCCTGAAGGCCAGGCCTTGCTGAGAATCGAAAGTGTCTTGATTTCCTCAGATTCACTGAAGAAACAGTTTAGAGTTAATGGGCCGTGCTGGTCTGAGAACCAATCAGACTACTTGCTTGATAACCATTGTTCAGTTGCATGTGAGACAGAGAACGACTTCCTTCTTCCCCTGAGCAGATGAGCAGGGAGAGGTTCAGCATTGTAACACTGGCACTGGGACGAGGCTCACGACTCGGGAGAAACTTCTTGGATGTGCCTGACCATGTTGGCGAACCATATTGATGCCACAGACCAGGACAGAATGAATCTACAGAATTCATGAAGGATTTTATTGTTATTGTCTTGCTTCACACTCTCTCCAACTTCCCCTGGGAGCTATAGACTTGGTTTCTCCCCCTCCCCCTCTCTCTCCTATGTTTATATCTGTGGGAAATATTTACTAGTTGCTGATGCTTTGTGAAATAAGCATACTTCTCTTAAATTCACACACGAGGAAATAGAATGAAAAACCAGGCTTTACAGGAAGAGGTGGGCTAGGATGTGTACACACACATGCACATGCACGCACATACACATGCACATACAGACATACACATATACACACATACACATGCACTTACACATGCACATACACACATACACATGCACATACACATACACACATACACATACACACACATGCACACTCACATACATATATGTATGGTATATAGCATGATGCTTTAGAATACATATAAACTTCTAAGTGGCTAAATTATTTAACATCACACAAGATGGAAGACTTCTGTATAGCACTGAGATTAACCATTTTTTTTCTTGAAAATGAAAAAAAAACTCTTTAAGTCTTCTCTCCTCATACATTAATACATCGTGGGCTCTCCTGGTGAATCAAATGGAGTGGCATTTCACTAAAATGTAGAAGTCTCAAAGTCTATGATCACAACTGGAATCAGAAAGTCTTTGCTTCACTGGGCAGGAGTAACAGCAACTGGAGTGCCCTCTCTGCTGTGTTTCAAGGAAGCATGCTATTGGCCGTGAAAGCAAGGTGTGATTAGTTACGTCTAGCAGGACAAATGTTCCATTTTGTCCATATGAAACCCTATGCATAACCCAAAGTAAGCACTTGTGGACATGCATTTTTGACTCTCTTAGAAGAAGACCTATTTTAGAGAAAGTAAACAGCATTTTAAAAGACTGTTTTGGCATCTTCACATGTTTTCAGTAGATAGATTATTAAATTGCAGTGCTTACTTAGAACAATATCAGATAAATAGATAGATAAATCAACAGATGATAGATAGGTGGATGGATGGATGGATGGATGGATAGGTAGTCCAACTAACTCTCAGAGAACTGAATGAGTCCGACAGGGTATGTTGCCCTTTTTCCTGCCTCCCTGGCTCCCTCCACAGTCTTTCATTATGGATGTAACTAACCCACCAGGGCCAGAATAGCTTTTTAACAGTGAAAGTCCGGAGAACAGTTCTTGAAAAGCACAATGAAGCAAGCACTGTTTTAAAATGAGCCATAATAAATATCTATATTGACAATCACAGGCAAAGGCTTGTCTTTGACTGCTTTTCTCTCACTTACCCACAGTCGTTGTCTTCATCTTGTTCGTAGACGTCAGTGGGAAGTAGGGTTGAAGCTTCCATCTTTGCCCTCCCCACTCAGCTGCACCCAGAGCTTTCCACTGACAAACTGCAAGGACACAACTGTAAGGCAGGATACAAGTGTCTCATAAGCCCTCTTCCCTTCGCCCATTTCCCAATCTTATGAGACTGATGGGGAGGGGGGAACCTGGAAAGGGGAAAGCATTCAGAATGTAAACAAAGAATATACCAAAAAAAAAAAAAAAGCAAAAAACCAAGTGTCTCTCGGGAGAATTCCATTCTCACATAGATAGGCATTTGACTTTCTGGCCCTGGGTTGAACTTTGCCTAACATTCAAGACACTATAGTCTTGTTTTACAGAAAGAAGCTCAGAGTTAAGCCTTGTGGGAGCTTAAGTATTCTGACTCAGTAGGTAAGTGGTTTTTGTGACTAATTCACACTTTGAGCTGAAACCTTCTGTGAAACAATGTCACAAATTAAATTTGCATCACTGATCCACTCTGGGGAAATTATTTTATGGTGAAGTCGGTACACAGCACCCTTGAGGGATCTCTCATACTTTTCCTTCCTCAGTTTGAAGGCGTTTTTTCCCATCTGGAATTATTTCTCTTCTGAAACACTGGCATAGTTCGGATTTCAGCACCACCCAAAAGTTAGGTGTGATCGATCATGTCTTCCCGTTTTGTCTGATGCTCTTTGAAATAGTTTGTTTTCATCTTAGAGACAACCCTAACACATCTTGGGAATTTTCCCTCTGGGCTCTGAGCCCTCTACCCACAGTGCTAGATGACTGGTCTAGTGGCATGAGGTGGCTATCTCAGCCTTGGGTTGCATCTCAGATTCATTGACTCAAGTACAGACAATGACGCTACCAAGGTGAAAACAGATGTCACTTCTGGGGAATGAGGCGAGAAGTTAATGGGAATGAAAGGGAATGCAAGAATTGTTCTCTGTGTGCTGACAGTGTAACCTTTTAGCCATCCACATGCTAAGTAGGCAGAAGTCTTAGTATTTTTAATGAAAGGAAGAGACACAAAGTTGCCAGTCTCGGGAATGTCCCTGAATGGTGCCACTGTGTCCACCCAGTGGCTTTGGAGCAGCTGTGCCAGTATCCTTGAGGAATTCAGTGTGTTGGGAGCAGAGGGCACTGACTTTGTATCCCACTGTCAGGTCTGGTGATAGCTCTGGTGCAGACTGACCACAAAAGAGAACTTAATTGATTTTGCAGTTCCTCTAACTCCAGTTAAGTCTTTCAAGTACATACCACATTTTTGCCCCCTGAACAGACATAAAAAGGCAAACTTCCTGTGTGTCTACTAGAAATGTTTAAATTCTTAGGCTCTGAGAATTTCAAGATTTACCGATGTAGGTGTCAGGTGATATTTAGCCAAGCATGTGACTTTGAACACAGTACATGACAGCCTCCATTCTTTCCAGAGAAAGGCTGCAGCTAATACCATGGTCTGAGTCTTCAGTTCAAGAATGCAGTGGCTGATTGCAAATGCTTTTGGCACTGGGCAATGGAGAATTCCCAGAGACCATGATGTTGCTGCTTATGTAGCCACCAGCTGGGCATATGCATGGTGTTTGTTATGTGTGAATCTCACTGTGAAACATGTGACGGTATGACGGATCCTTTTAGGATTCATGGTCTGTGATGCAGAGTGCTCAGGTAAATCATGACATGTGCAACTCTAACTGTGGAGATTCCCTCAGACAACTTGGTATATCAACATCCAAACAAAAACAAAAACAAAAAAAACCACACACACACAAACAAAACATAAAACAAACAAACCAACAACTTGGAAATGTCTTGCCATTTAACCACAGTGCCTTTAACTCTGAGAATCATATCTTGTTTCTACCCAGGAAGCAATTTTCAACCCAGAACACTTATAGCAGAATAAGTACATTGATGTCAAAGAGCAAAGCCACCTGGCTTCATAAAGCTCCAGTCCCACACCTCTGCAGGCCACTTTCTCAAAGGTCCTGCGTACATTTCCTGTTAGTGTCTCTGGGACTCAGAAAAACTTCTCCCTATTAGTGTCTCAGGAGATCCACATGGTCAGACATTTTTAAAATAATATATCAGATAGGTTTTGTAAGGGTAAATACTAAAGTCATTGGGTGTACTCTGGACAATGACCAATTGTTTCATTTCTTTATTGTTTCATAGAAAAATCTTCATGTTGTGGTAATTGTTGCATAATTGCTGTTATTTTGCAAACTCTATTTTGCATATTTTGTGCATACTTTATTAGGGAGCCTTCTTTGGCTTCCATTTCATCTGCTGAGATTTCCCCCTTAAAAGAGATCTGGAAAGATCATCTAAAACTGAGGGGAAAGTGAAATCCTTTACAGACACCCAGACTATTGTCAAGATACTCCCAAGTATTTGCGTTTTATCATTTTGAAGAACAAAGTTTGTTGTTGTTGTTGTTGTTGTTGCTTAACTTTTTACTTACCCTTTGTGGGGGAAGCAAAACTTACAGTCAAATTTGAGTTTCACATAAACAACAGATACTTTTAGTATAATATGCTTCTTCTAGGATTTTGGATAATTAGGTTTATAGACAGTGCTCTCTATATTCACATATTTGAGGCACAACTATGACTTTGTATGAATGTAAGTTTTATTATTCTTTACTAATCACACCACAGTGATATTTCTATCCTGCTACAGGGTCTGCATATTTATTATCTCAATAGTTATACATTATTATCATGAAGTAAATTCTGATCTTATTCAATACTTATTTATTTGAATGTTTTAACTATCTCAAATATTTTCATTTAAACATTCATTTAATATCTATCTTTCTTGACTTCAAAAATATGTACAAAGTTTAACAGGATCAGAAAGAAATTGAAACAAAGCCTTCATTTTTGAAGTGTTTCTTTAATGTTATTTTGTGGCATGCTATTTTGATCTTTTTTATTAGATATTTGCTTTATTTACATTTCAAATGGTATCCCCTTTCCTCTTTACCTTCTGAAAACCGCCTATCCCATCTCCACTCCCTCTGCTCACCACCCCCACCCCCCACTTTCCTGACTTGCATTCCCTTATTCTGGGGAATTGAGCCTTCATAGGACCAATGGCCTCTCCTCTCATTGATGTCTGAATGGCCATCTATTGCTACATATGTAGTGGAGCCATGGGTCCCTCCATGTGTGCTCTTTGATTGGTGGTTTAGTCCCTGGGAGCTCTGGGAGTACTGGTTGGTACATATTATTGTTCCTCCTGCAGGGCTGCCAACCTCTTCAGTTCTTTGGGTCCTTTCTCTAGCTGCTCCATTGGGGACACGATGCTCAGTCTATTGGTTGGCTGTAATCCATGGGTATTTTGATCCACCTTCCAATAAGAATCAAAGTATCCACATTTTGATCTTCCTTCTTTTATTATTACTATTATCATCATCATCATCATCATCATTATTATTATATTTGCTTTATTTACATTTCGAATGTTAACCCATTTCCATGTTACCCCACTGAAAACCCCATCTCATCCCCCCTCCCCCTACTCACCCTCCCCCCCAATTTCCTGACTTGCATTCCTCTATTCTGAGGAATTGAGCCTCCACAAGACCAATGGCCTCTCCTCTCATTGATGTCTGAAATGGTCATCTTCTGCTACATATGTAGCTGGAACCATGGGACCCTCCATGTGTACTCTTTGATTGGTGGTTTAGTCCCTGGGAGCTCTGGGGGTACTGGATGGTCCATATTAATGTTCCTCCTGCAGAGCTGCAAACCTCTTCAGCTCCTTGGGTCCTCTCTCTAGCTGCTCCATTGGTACCCTATTTTCATTCTATTGGTTGGCTGTGAGTCATGTGTGTTTTGATCCACTTTCCAATAAAGATCAAAGTATCCACACTTTGGTCTTCCTTCATCTTGAGCTTCATGTGGTTTGTGAGTTGTATCTTAGGTATTCTGGAGCTTTTGGGCTAATATCCACTTATCACCAATCGCATACCATGTGTGTTCTTTTGTGATTGGGTTACCTCACTCAGGATGATAGTTTCTAGCTACATCCATTTGCCTAAGAATTTCATAAATTCATTGTTTTTAATAGCTGAGTAGCACTCCATTGTGTACCACATTTTCTGTGTCCATTCCTTTGTGGAGGGACATCTGGGTTCTTTCCAGCCTGCCATGAACATGGTGGAGCATGTGTCCTTATTACATGTTGGAGCATCTTCTGGATATATACTCAGGAGTGGTATATCTGGGTCCTTTAAATATGCATTTATGAAACTTAATTTTTAGTTCATAGTCATCTAGCAAGTGAACATATTTAGCTTTGTTTCAGAATTTTAAATTATGAACATTTAGTTTTGAATTCTGTTTTGAAGACTATTCACTTAATTGTCCATAATCAAGTACCCATCTTAAATATGTAGGCTTGAATGATTTCCAAGGTCTTATTTTTCAGAGACATTTTTTGTTAACAGTATGTCTGGTGGAAACAGAAGAGCAAATGACAAGATTACTCATAAGTTTGCTATTTGCCCTGATTTATTATTAATAAGATAGCAGTGAATAAGAAGGGGAAAGCAGCACTTCTGGCCATTTTATTTCACAGGCATGAACTTCTCCTCTGCTACCTTTTGTAGGATGTTAAGAGCTATACCAGGGGAGATTCTGACCTATTCAGCAAAGTATGGGAAGGTCTTTGAGCATCTCAGACGCTGTGGAAGACCTCTAGCTTTTACTCTTCACAATGTAATGTGATCCGTTGAGAAAATGTCCATATTCTGTCCTGACAAGTATAATCAGCTGTGGGCATTAGCTGTCTTTTTCAACAACCCTGGGAAGTAACATTGCCCCTACGTCCTCTGATTAGAATGGTACGAGTGAACCTCTCCTCCATATATGACGTAAGTGTGACTTCATATGTATGTAAAAGACACATTTTGGGTACTATGTACCTTTTTCAGTTATTTGGGAAAGAGATACCCCCGAGAGCCCTTTATGTGCATTACAAGATCCTGGAGACTTCCAGGTACAGGACACAGTGGCTGCCAACACTACCCCGAAGCATCCTCTCCAAGCTATTAGCCTGGGTTCTGTTTTCTTGAGGCATAGAGTACAGGGCTAGAAACTCAGTGGTCCAGAGGCTGTGCTTGACAGTTCCAGCTATGGACCTACTCTGTGTGCCGTGTCCTATAGTCTACCTCAGAGCCGTGGTCACAGGAGATAAGATTCAGGTTTCCTAGCAACCCAAAGCTTAGTGCATTTCACAGAAGATAAGATGCGGTACCATTGTCTGTCTTCAGAGGTTATTTTGGCTCACTCCTGTAACCCATTAGTCAAAAACTACTCTTATGACTAAGTATGTGATTTTTTTTCACACCAGCAGTGAGATCCTGCCCAGCACGAATTGTTATCATGGCGTCTTGGACTGCAGGAATGTCAATCCATGAGAATGTCAGGATTGCACAGAGGATCATCTGTAGAGATCACATTGGAATGCTTGGGTCTCAGTACTACCACATGCTCAAATGCTGGGGTTGGGATATGTGTTGAGGTCATGACACCTATATTCTGGTGGTTTGGATCTCTTTGGCTAAAGTATTGATGGCTACTCTTCAAAAGTATTCCCGTCAGCCAGTGTGGTCATGTCAAGAACTGTTGTCATTGATTTTGAGCTTAAAGAATGTTTCTGGTACCCAAAACCCAAATGAACAACAAGAAAGTGTAGTTAAGAAGCCACTGTGTTCACTTTTCAAGCATCCATATACTTGATCCTATAGCTTCTCAATATCTGGAAGATCAATTGAACTAGAAACTTATGTGTAAATGTGGAGCTGGAGAGATGCCCCACTGGTTATGAGCACTGACTGCTGTTCATAAATCCTGGCCTCCATTCCCAGCACCCATATGGATGATCACAAGAGTCTGTAACTCCAGTTCCAGGGGATAAAAACACCCTTTACTGGATGGCAAAGGTATATACATGCAAGTGGTGCACAGGCATACATGAAAGCAAAACACTCACACAGATAAAAAATAAATATATACACAAATGTGAACAATCTTTGGAGGTCTAGTCTTCATTTTCTTCCCCCTGTCATCTTTTTAATCTTCCCTTTGTGGTTTTCTTGTTCTTTGATCCTGCAGATCGAACCCAGGGCTTCATTCATTCAAGGCAAATGGTTTGCTGCAGAATTATATCCCTAGTCTATTTTGGTTTTTGACATACATCCTAGTGTATAGTCTATCTGTCTTGAACGTTGAAGGATTGTTTATGTATCTCCCAAAGTACTAGCCTACCGCTGCCATGCCCTGTAGAAGCCTGGTTCTTCTATATGGTATAAAATACATAATTTTTTTTAAATAAAGAGAAAATCTGCATTCTTATCAGAGCTCTTCTCATGTTAGTGCAGATCTTGGTAAGGAAAATAAAAGCCTCTTCATATATCCCAAACATAGAGGGCTTATGTGTAGGGGCTGGGAGTTTCCTGCACTCTTCACAGGGCTAGAATGTAGATCCGAGAAGTTCTCCCACATCCAGAGATCCCCAGCCCAGGTGCCAAGCACAGCTCTCTGTAGCCCCATGACTCAGGGACCTGTAGGAAGTGCTGTTGGCTCTCTTGGCAGCAGCAGCATCGCTGTGAGCAACACTTTAGGGGCCCAGGCATGTGGAGACCTTTCCAGCGGTCCTCCGACTTGGTGGCCACTCTATCTGTTTGCAACTTCCCTATAGGAAGTTCCTCCTTCTTAGATCTATAAGGTGCCTTTCTTTTCAGTCTGACAGATCAAGTAGAAGAAAAGGGTCTGGAAATAGAGAAGGCCTTGGAGTGAGTGCCAGGGACAAGGAAGGACCATAGAGCAGCATGCTCCTGCCTTTGGTATTTTTTGGTAATTAATCTAGATTTAAAGCTATGTTTTAGGCAATGTTCTGTGTTCTAAAGGAAAGTGCACTTGTGGGACAAAGAAGTCTGTGGACTAGACAGGAGCAAATCCAGGAAGCCTAGCACCAGCCATCAGGAGGCAGGGAGTCAGCCTTGATGGGCTGCCTCATCTGACGAGCAGCCAACACATTGGATCTGCTTGCTCTCTCCGACTCAGCCCAGCATCTGCCAGAAACAGGAAACAACAATCATTTTCCTTGTCATTGTAGGCTCTTATTTGAAGACAGGTCAGGACCCTTAAATGGACTGGTTAGTGGACTGAGATTCCATGAGAAGTTGCTTGATTTAAAAGAATTCGTGGCGGTCTCAGCATGCATCCCAATGTCCTGGCAGCTCTGATGTTGTGGCGGGTCATTGCTTCAGATGGGGGATGCTCTTTCTTTTATTCAAATGACTGTATTTATTTACATTCCAGTTGCCCCTTTTCCTGGTCCTCCCTCCTACAGTTCTTCATCCCACTCCTCCTCCACCTTGCCTCTGAGAGGGTGCTCTTCCCAACCCTCAGGCCTTCCTCTTCCCTGGGGTCCTCAAGGCTCTCAAGGATTGGGTACATCTTTACACCTGAAGCCAGACCAGGCAGTCCTCTGCTGTATATGTGCCAGGGGTCTTGGAGCAGCCTATGAATGCTGCCTGGTTGGTGGCTCAGTCTCTGGGAGCTCGCTAGGGTCTGAGTTAGTTGAGGCTGCTCTTCTTCCTATGGGGTCGCTCTCCCCTTCAGCTTCTTCAAATCTTCCCCTAATTCAGGGGTCCCTGACTTCAGCCCAATGGTTGGGTGAAAGTATCTGCTTCTGTCTCAGTGAGCTGCTGGTAGGGGCCTCTCAGATGACAGCCATATCAGGCTCCTGTCTGTAAACACATTCTAGCATCAATCATAGTGCCAGGCCTTGGTGCCCTCTCCTCCCGACATGAGATGGATCCCAAGGTGGGTCTGTCATGGGACAGCCTTTCCTGTAGTCTCTTCATTTTTATCCCTATTCTTTTAGAACAATTCTGGGTTAGAAATCTTGACTGTGAGTTGGTAACCCTGTCCCTCTACTTGAGACCCTGTCTATCTACTGGATGTGGACTCTTAGAGTTCCCTCTCCCCATTGTTGGGTATTTTTGCTAAGGTCATCCCTATTGGGTCCTGAGAGTCTCTTACCTCCCAGGTACTTTCTCAAGGGTCCCATCACCTCTGACCCACCAAGGCTGAATATTTCCATCCATTCTCCTGGTCCTATGGGCTTCTCTCCTGTCCCCATCCATAATATCCAAAATATAAAGAACTAAAGTTAACCTCCATAAAACCAAATAACCCAATTGAAAAATGGGATACAGAGCTAAACTGAGAATTTACAACAGAAGAATCTCGAATGGCTGAGAGGCACTTAAAGAAATGTTCAAAGTCCTTAGTCATTGGGGAAATGCAAATCAAAACAACCCTGAGATTCCACCTTATTCCAATCAGAATTGTGAAGATCAAAAACTCAAGTCACAGCACATGTTGGCCAGGGTATAGACAAAGCAGAACATTCCTCCAGTTTTGGTGGGATTGCAAACTGGTACAACTACTCTGAAAATCAAGCTGGCAATTCTTCAGAAAATAGGAAACGGTTCTAACTGAAGTACTGAGCTATACCACCCTTGGGCATATACCCCAAAGATGCCTCACCATACCACAAGGATACATGGTTCACCATGTTCATAGCAACCTTATTTGTAATAGCCAGAAGCTGGAAACAACCCAGATGTCCTTCAACTGAAGAATGGATACAGAAAATGTGATTCATTAACACAATGGAATACTACTCAGCTATTAAGAGCAAGAACATCATGAATTTTGCAGGCAAATGGATGGAACTAGACAATATCATTCTGAGTGAGGTAACCCAGACCCAAAAGTACATGCATAGTATGTACCCAGTGATAAGTGGATACTAGCCAAAGTGAGCCAAAAAGTACAGAATACCCAGGATATCACTCGTAGACCATAAGAAGTGTCACAAACAGAAAGGCCCAAGTGAGGCACTTCAATTCCACTTAGATGGGGGAAGGAAATAATCACAGGAGGCAGAGGGAGGAAGGGACCTGGGTGGGATAGAGGAGGGGGAGAGGGAAAAGGGAACAGGATCAAGGGGATACTCTTTTAAAAACTGTATTTATTCTTAGTGTTATTGTCATTGTTGGTGGTGGTGGTGGTAGTGGGGTGTGTGTGTGTATGTTTTGTGTGTATATACATATGTTTGTGTTAGTGTCAGTGCACACGTGGCACAGCACACATGTGGGGCTCAGAGGACAACTGTGTGATGTGAGGTCTCTTCTTCCCCTGGTTTGGTCTCAGATCAGGTTTCTATGCCAGGCCAACCTTTTAATTTTATTTTTTTTTCATGAACAAGATTTGTTTTGTCACAGAATGAATTCAAGTGAGTTCTGCTCCTTTAAGCTATTCGCCTGCAGGCTGCTTGGGGAAGTATGGAGAGACTGTCATTCCCAAGCTGTCTTCCTGGGCATTGGTCGCCGTCCACCTACCACAGTGGTGGGGAGTGGGATGTTGTTTCCTTTACACTTGTTGTGGTGATAGATGTCTCAATTCTAGCTCTCCCCCTTACTTGCAAATAATAACACTTATTTTATATTATGTATCTATAAAGTCAAATCTAACTTCAAGTTTCAGCCAGAGAAACCCAAGAAAGCAAAATACCTGTAAGTTGAAATGTCAGCATCTTACTTTTATTTATTTATTTATTTATTTATTTATCTATCTATTTATTTATTTATAATCAAGAACTGGCTGATCCTTGCCCACAACAACTTGCTCCCACCATGCATTGGCTCATGCACCCAATTCAGAATCTTAACCTTGTTCTTTCTAGTTTTCTGTGGAGAAAGACTTCTCACCCAGTAATTAGCCAAAGGAGTGGGACCATTCAAGTGTGTGTCAACCTAGAATGACTTTACTCTTGCAGAGGCTTGCTAAGATAGTGTGTACCCATGGTGCTGTTAGCCAGAGAAGCCTTCCGCCCCTTCAGTGGCCACATGGGCCATAAAGTACTGGAACTGCACTTGTGTTGGGCTGTGGAGCTGCTTGGCTTATGAGCGGCTGTTGCTATTGATTCAGTACACTCAGAAGGGTGTGCATGACTCTCCTGCTCTGATGTCACCTTTCTCGAGTCCCCAGAGACAGAGATACCTCTGGCCCCTGTAGGATGTGCTCTGTGTCACCTACCACCTTGGTAGAGAAGGTGTGATGGAGAATGAGTTCTACTCATGGAAAGGGACTTGTCCCTCCTGTGTAAGGTGAAATCCATATACTCATTCATACCTCCTTCAGTGTGATGTCCGTATTCTGCCGGTGTGTTTGAGTGGCAGTATGCCAGAGTGGAAGGAGTTTGGTCCTGCTGGCCCTGGAATCTGTTGCTGACCAGTTGTGATGTATGTACTTATTCTCAGTGCCTACACCTTTGCTCAGAATGGGGCAAGCAATACCCACGGGGATGGACTGAACCTGAGTGGTAGAGTGTTGGCTATTGGAGGGCTCTGCCTCTGGAGGTCAGATATCTGACCTTTAAAATGTGCATCTCTAATGCACATAAATAAGTCTTTCACATCATTATTCCTTAAATACAGAATTTGATGTAACAGCAGTTGTATTGTGCTAGGTATGGCAAGCAAGCTAAACATGAAATTAGGGGAGGGCTGTGCACAGGTGGCAATCAAAAGCACTATGTTAAAGAAAAGGCCTGTGCATCCTTGGTTTGCCTTCCTTGGGGTATCCTGGAATTGAGTCCCCCCCCCCCCATAGACACCAAAGGATGTACGTGCAAATCTTTTAAAGTAAAATGACATTTTTTCCTCTAATGCTTTTTAAGAGTTTTTCCTGATCATACTTTTTTTTTCCTTGCGAAATTTTGCTTGTGAAATCTGGCTATTTTTAGACTAGAAATAATCATGTTTTGATTTGAGGCATATTTTATTTGTTTCATGTTTTTCCCTGAACAAATGCGTAACTCATGAATACTATTCACTGGATATGGATTGCACAAAAACTTTCTCTAAGTGATTCTAGGGGTAGACAGTTCCTATAGCCTTTAGTAAGTGAACCTTCTAATTTCATCAGAGCAAATTGTAATCCCTCTAGCTGCGTAATCTGGCTGGAACTTGAGAAGCGCCTCCCAGATCTAACATGCTGTAGGTTTAAATTGAATTGATAGAAAAAGCTTACTAAAGTCCATTGTTTCTTTAAGTCATTGCCACACGGGGCTTATAAATGAGCAGAAGGCATTGACCTATGAGTGTTGGAATTGCTTATCAGGCTGTGGATTCAAATGTGTGTGTTATGAATATATTTCTAAGACACACTATCCTATTCTATATTCATCAACCTGCATCAAGAATGATGTTCCCACTTTTAAATCAATTTAGACAAGTTCACTTGTATTTTTTGTAGGCTAAAGGGGTAAGCTTGATCTTCAAGGTGACTTCCAGCCCAAACACCAGTTGTCAAATAGAATGTGGGCCAATATTGGTTTGTAGGTTTTTTGGTTGGTAGCTGTGTTCTTTTGGTTACAGCTTTATAAAACGAAGCCAAATATCGGTTAAAGAAAATGAATTAATTAATTAGTACTTCTTCAATCATGGCAATGTCCAGGCATTTAGATTTCACTTTTCTCCCTTCCTTGGCTCTATTTTCTTCTGCATTCTTCTTCTTCTTCTTCTTCTTCTTCTTCTTCTTCTTCTTCTTCTTCTTCTTCTTCTTCTTCTTCTTCTTCTTCTTCTTCTTCTTCTTCTTCTTCTTTTCCTCCTCCTCCCTCTCCCCCTCCTCCCTCTCCTCTTTCCCCTCTTCCTCCTCCCCCTCCTTCTCCTCCTCCCCCTCCTCCTCCCCCTCCTCCTTCTTTTTCCTCTTCCTCCTCCTCCTCCTCCTTCTTTATAAAACCATTTCTTGCCAAATGACAATACGAGGAATTCATTAATAGACAGAGTAGGTGATTTCTATGAAGAGTATTTTTCTTTTTTATTCTTTTTCTGACAACCTGGAGAGGGCATATCATGGCTCTTCTGGGACCCCTGTGCCAACCATTATGCTTGTGAAGGGTCCACATTGCTAACAGAGGTCAAACCTAGGGCGTAGAGTCTGGTTTCCACTCCCAAATTTTAGATTTTGAGTCAAGAGAATCCCTAAGAGAAGAGGTTGAAGGTGTGCTATGTCGCCACCCACTTATGATCTTAGTGATTTGCAACATCAAGGTTGATTTCTTATCTTCTCTGCTTGTCTGTGGCAACATGACTGAAGCCCTGTTGTGAAGTCTCTTTGATGGAAATGTAATGTTGGGCAATATGCCATTGAGCCCTTCCAGAGAAGAGCAAGCTGCCAACCACACTGAAGTACTGAAAATGGTATTGCCCTGTGCTAGGAGGTATGTGTGTGTGTGTGTGTGTGTGTGTGTGTGTGTGTATGTTTGAAAATACTCAAGCATCTGTCTGAAGCTCTCCCACTGCTGCCTTGGGGATGTCAGACCCACAGAAGGTTCTGCTTCAGTAGACTCCCTATCACATCCTTTGTCTGGGGCAGAAACTTGAAGGGGCCAAGACTCAGTGAGTTGTGTTGAGCTGCGACAGGTAAAGGCATATGGATTCTTGAGCAACTCTAAGCAGAGTGAGAAGCCTGCAGGAGAGAAGACCATGTCTCTTAATCTTACATGTATCAGAGCTTCCAGAGCCATCAGGGACCTGATGAATCTTATGAAACTGATTCATAGAATTAGGGCCAGGTGGTCAGACAAAAGGCAGATAGATGTGGTGTCAATCAAAGAAGATGCTTCTTATTGGTTGAAGCTGTAGGATACCTTGGGGATATCAGAGGTGTATGATGGGTAGAAGGGGTTTTAGGGATGACATGGGTAGATGAGAAGCTGGGGCCTTTCAGGGGCCATCTCATACTAGGATTCTTGGATTGGGTTCTTACTAATAAGTTTATAGCTACACAAGGGTATAAAAAAAAAGAGGATGTTGTAGGATTTGTGCCTGTTACTATGAAGTCTATGCCCCATGCCTCTGAGAATGCTCATCTGTGAGCCTTTACTCCAGACCTTTGTTCTGAGTTTCCTGCTCCTCAAACTGACTTAGAAGCCACAAGTGTCCAGGGATCCTCCCTTGGGAAGGGGTAGTGAGGAGAGAAGAGTTTCTAGTGAGGGAGATGAATGTTTGCTGCAAACATTCTCTTCAACATTGAGAAATATTGACACTGCTTTTTCCATCAGATCATGGCCATTTGAGTTTAAAAAAATTCCCTCAGTAGGTACTGTACAAATAGAACAACAAATAAAAGCAACAAGGCCATGACTTTGGAGGATAGCTGTTAGAACATGCCTGTCCTGATTAGGATGCAGAGACTCCTAAGACTGACGGGAATGGCTAGTTTAACTTCCTGGGTGACTCTGGAGCCAGTCTAGATCCTGGAAGTGGAGTAACAGTAGGTCATTAGCCACCATGTGGGTGCTGGAAAATGAAACCACCAAAGAGTCATCTCTTTACCCATGATTTATATACAGAATAGCTTAATTTGCTTAACTGATGTATTGAGTATGGGTTTTTTAGTTTTATCCTCCTCTTCCTCTTCCTCCTCCTCCTCTTCCTCCTCCTCTTCCTCTTCCTCCTCCTTCTATAAAATACGTGGTCATCCTATATAGCTCATAGCTCAGGCTATCCTGTAGATTAAGATCATCCTTCCTCTGGGTTCTGAGTCCTGAGAACTTGTTTTAGAATTATTGAGAAGCATCAGTAAATGTGTAAAGTTGCCCACTGCCATGCCTGACATCTCAAGTTTGATCCCTGAGACCCACAAGGTAGAAAACGAAACCAGACTCACACTAGTTGTCTTCTAACCTCTCTTTGAATCCTCCCCTCCCCCCCCAAATAAACCATTTTACAAAATTAAGTTTTGTTTTAAATATCAAATAGATTTTTGTTAAGAATAATGAAACTTGTGGGACCCATTTGCTTAAAACCTTCTACTGTTAAACAAGATACAACCTGAAATTTAAAAATCTCTACTCATGGTATTAGACATAAAAACATCTTACACCATTGTTTGTATGAAATGGTATAAAAATAATTTTATAAAAGCAACTGAAGAGAGCCTCATTCATTTCTGCTCTCAGCCTCCATGTCCTGCATGCCACGGTCCAGTGTGAGTCCTGTGTGAGGATTTACATAAAGTTTCAGTCTCTGGGTAACTGTGCTGAGTCCCCAGACTCTTGAGCGGATTAGGAGTTTTCAGGAATACTCATGAGGACTTGCGAGTGTTAGCCAAGGGTTTGAGACAGTTCATTCAGGGGACCAGGGATGAACTTGAGTGAGGTAGATGTAGAATAGAGTAGGCTTCCATTTTTCTGGGTAAGGCTTACAAAGGGCCTGAACTCTGCTTTGACTCTAGCAGCCTCTAGGGAATACTGCCAAAGCTGCACCTCCCCTGGGAATACCTCCCCACCCACAGGGAACTCCTTGAGTTAAGGCCTTGTCTTCCTTCATTGCTGGATGACCTCAGTTCTCAAGCCTGCCTAGAGCATGGTCTGAGAAGGAATCAAAGTGTGTATCACTGGGCTGAGTGCAATGCCTCTCGGCGGGAACTGCACTTCTTTCCGGGTGGGCAGGCTTTTACCTTGTGGTTGACCTCCTTCTGGCCCTGGCCGAGCTTCCATGCTTTCATCCTCTCAATCCTCAATTAGTTACGTGACTTTTGACTCCATCCCTTGCACATTTTTGAGATAATTAATTCCGTTGCTCTTTAAAACGCTTTCAAATGGGAGAAAAAAAATCAAATGGTATAATTTGTTGAAACCAATTATTTTAGTAAAAGAATCAAATTATTGTGGATTCAGGGCAATGGACCTATTCAATTAAAAACCTCATTCTATGCATAATTGCAGAAAATCTCTTCCTGCTCTAAATGCCTTCCCCACTATTCTCTGCAGAGCACGACACAGCTTCAGATCCATTTATTAAGGAGGCAGGACCAACATAGTATAACGTCAGCTTCCTTTCCATCTGTAATTGTACAGATGTAAATGTGCAGATGTAATTGCTTCCTTGCATTTTGAAATACCTTAACTTAATATAAAAACAACAAACATGTATAGAGGTTATCACTGTTACTGAAAAATGAAAATAAACCTTACTACAAATAAAACTGTAAGTTAAAATGCCACATCTTGTCTGCTGTCAGAAAATAAATGGCAAAAAAATCAGTGGACTGAGTTGGTATTTAACAAGGGGTTTTTCTTTCTAATTTTTATTTCTTTTTATTAGGTTTTTAATTAGCACACAAAGTAACATTTTTCATTAAGATATTTGCCAAAACTTCTGTATGGAACATGTGTTTGCTGATGGTTTTTGGAGGGGAATGTGGTGTTTTTCTATTAAAATTTAAAAGTATGTCCATTTTATGATGCAGTAAGAGGCTGACCAGCAGATATAAACACAGGTGTGAGATATGGTCATAAGACTGTTGAATGCAGAACTCAAAGCAGGCTAGGGGAATGTCAGGCCAGGCATAGGAGACTGGTTAAATAAATCATAGGACCTGTGGAAATTACCCAGTCTTTTAAAATAATATATAAATACACACACACACACACACACACACACACACACACAAACTCACTCACACACACAGAGGCTTCCTGAAAGCACCCTTTAACTTTGTCTGCAATGTGATTTTACTTTTTCCCAAGGAACCTGACCCAGAAGGGTCTACACTGAAATCCAAGTTAAGGACTTGTAGAGAACAGAATCAACGTTGAGTATGGGGAAACACTCTTGTGTGAAGTTTTTAATTTTGGAAATTTAGAAGAGAATATGTATTAGTTTGAAGAAAAAAAATCTGAAAATTGAAAAATAAGGAGGAAACTTGGGAAGGAATAGAAGGCTATAATTATAATAACCATATATATCTATTATTAATGTTTTGAGAGTCTAAATGTGTGTGTGTGAGAGAGAGAGAGACAGAGACACAGAGAGACAGAGACAGAGAGAGCTATTTTGCCAAAATTAACCCCTGTACCAGTACTTTGGGAAAACATACATAGCCATGGTAATCCACCATTGATCACGGTGGTATTCATTAGTCTACACTGTTGGATATTAGCTTGCTCACAATTCTTAGGTGTTGTAGAAGATGCTGAGATTAACATCCTTGGTACATGATCTTTACCATTGACTCTGCTTACTCCTTAAAATGGACTTCCAGGAGCTCATATACAGGATGGTAGTTTCATAATGACTTCATTCTTGTGACATAATTAGCATATTATTATATATTATATGCACACGGAATAATATTAATTATAATTAGTGTGGTGTTCAAATCAGCACAGAAGTCTAGGGAGTGCAGAAATGAGAGCCTAGCGGTTCTCCTTTCTTGCCTACAAATAAGGAAGAACATGGTGATGCACAGAAAACAGCCAGGTGGGTTCTGCCTTGATTATGTCTGTCTGCCATGTAAGGCTTTCAATAGATTAATGAGAGGACAACAGGAGCAGAGTGTTAAAGGGACCGACCATAGATTTGCAATCGAAAGCAAATACGTAAAAAGCCATTGGGTGATGATGGTGAGTTATTCTGTGGTGGGCTGTGAAGGTCTCCTGCCCTTCCTGTGCAGCTTCTGGTCTCCGTACACTGTGCATCCTGTGTGGCCACACCCTGTGCTTGCTTGGCAGAGGACCGACACCTCAGGGGTACACTCTTGGTGTGGCTCAGGTGCTTCTGGGCCCAGTTCACCTTGTCTGTAAGGACCAGAGCAGGCTGCAGACACCGCTCCATTGCGGCCACCAGCCACCCTCCTTCGCGGTCACAGTTAATGAGTTGCTGAAACACAGTCCTGAAAAGGTGTGCGCCAAAGAAACTATCTTAGTGGACATTGAAAGTTCACGTCTAAGGTGCATACAAGTCTTGTTTTGAGTGTTTGCCCCAAACACTAAAAAGCGTCGCAATGCTGGTGCAGCAGCTGTTTTCCCCTTGAGGGCAGACATTGGTGGAGCTGGTTTGCTGACCCATGGTCCTAGAAAATGGAGTGAGGATGGTTTGAAAGTCAGGAATATATTTGCCTCATGTATGAAAGAACTCTCTTGTGCTGGAGTCAGACATCTTGTTACTTTTGTGTCACAATCTCTTGCTTTAGAGAAATAATCGGCAAAACTCTTGGTTGGTTTGGTTGGATACTTTAAAACGTTTCTGTCACAGTTTCAGTCCTCTCCTCAGGTAGAGGTTGCAGAACCTGGGACTGGGATCTGGAAGGTCCAGCTTTTCTGAGTTGTTTTAGAGTGGAATGCCTGAAGAATGGGGCTTCTGATGGCGTGTTCAGCAACTCTGTGCTCTCATCTGTGTGTTGTCTTACCCTTCCTTTGCTCAGTTTGGTGATGTATCTTGTCTGAAAGATAGAATGGAGGTCTGTGTGTTGTAGCTGATAGCACTAAAGTAGAGAAAATAAAGTATAGATATGAGAAATTCAAAGGTCTGCCACGTCCTGCTTCTCAGGAAAATCCTTTATAGAAAGGAACCTTTCTATACAGTGTTCCTGTGTCACAGAGATCCTTAATAAAGATTACACTAAGACAATGGAGCAGGCAGTTTTCCCCAGTGACTCTCAGGTGTGGCACCCAGAGTCAGGACCTTGTGTGCGCCTTTAAGTTCTTATGCCTGCAGACTTTGGATTCAGCATTCACAACAACAACAGCACAGATGGACTTAATGGTCTGGGCTTTTTTTTTTTTTTTTTTTTTTTTTTTAAACACAGCCATCCAGGCCTGGGAACGGCAGGGTTGTTTGGAGACTGCTGATCTGATCCAGGCAATGTGGCTCTTAGGTGAGGCTTCTTCCCTTGAGGACTCTGTCGGGACTATGCATTGTTGGGAACCAGCTGTGGGAAGTAGCTGTGCCTGGCTGGGCTTAGAACTGAGCCATCTCAGGACAGTTTATGTGCTTGTAGTCTTCTTCCAAGCAGTGGAGCACAGAGTCAAAGCCACACTGCACCCAAAGTCTTTCATCCAGCACTGTCACAAGAAAGACCTCTCAGTGTTAGACTTGGAAGAGGTAACAATTCTCCCTCATGGCGCCTGAACTTAGTTTATAATCTTCTCCTTCAACTACCTACAAATAAACGAACAGCTGGAACAGAGTATTATTTTTGGAAGTCAAGGAGACCAGTGAGGGAAGAGGAGGCCAATTCATTTCACCACCCCCTCATCCACTGCAAGGCTTCTTAGATAAACTCTTCCCGATGGGTCCTGATTTAGGATTCATGAGTTCCATAGAGGGGGTTCAAGTGGAGGCTATCCAGCTTTGGAAACCTCAAAACAGGTTGTGCCTATTTCTTTCTCTTTTGTGGTTCGCTCTTGGTATGAATAAAACAATTTTTATTCATATGCTATGAATTTCCTACGGCTCACACGTTGTTCAGAACTATTGCTGGCCACATGAATTAACTCAGAAGATGGAAGGTGGAAAAGGACGGTGACCTGGGCTCTAGTTTAGCTTGGATCAGGGGTAAATTGCTTCCATTTGCTGAATGTCACTGGCCTCACCTTAAAACTGAAAGCTAGGTTTCTAGTGCAAAGCATAGGATTTTCCCTCTTGTTGAGTGGGTAACGGGAAAACCACAAAGCTAGAACCATATGCAAAGAACTGCAGGCAACTAAGGAATGCTGAGAGTGGGAGAAATAGGCTCCCCAGAAAGAGTACACCAATTTGGCTACCCAATACCAAGCGGTCAACCCTGAAAACATACATATTAGCAAAATTATACAGATCAAGAGGTTACATTTAGGAATATATATGTATACACACATATACATACATAAATACATACATGCATGCATGCATACATACATAAAGAATTTTCCTTTGTGCATTATATTTTCCATTGCTTGGAAGGAGATGACAAGTACACAGACTATCCCAAAATGGATCAGTTCTAAGCCCAGCCAGCCACAGTTACTCCCACAGCAGACTCACAGCAATGCACAGTCCCATCAGAGCCCTCAAGGGACATCACATGGTGTGTGTGTGTGTGAGTGTGTGTGTGTGTTGTGGCCATGAATTTGAAAAAAGAACTAGGAGGTTATGGAGAGAGGGAAGGGAGGGGGAAATGATGTAATTATATTATATATATATCAAAAATAAAGAAATAGTAAATAACGTAAAAACCTGGAAGCTAGGGCAGGGCAGGTGTTGGGCTTTTCTTTATCCAGACACTCCACGATGCCAAAGCCTAGAGTCATGGAGATTTTCCTTCAAAGTAGCTCCAGCCATCATTTGACAAGGAATAGACATTAATTTTTTAAAAATATTTCATAGGATTACAAACAAATAAAAGGAAGGAAGCCAATGTCTAGACGTCAACCTTATGCTTTTATTTCTGATTTCCATGTGGAAAGCAGATGGTTTACTCCTTCGTGAGTCCCAGAAGTTAGTGGCTCTTTTAGCTGACTCCATGTGGCAAACACCCAACATATTAACATATATAATATCTCTTCTGCATGCAAGAGGAGGCTCTGGATGGTGAGGTGAGTAGTGGTACTAGTCCCCAAGTCGGAGGTAATGTAGTGTTGGTGGCATGTGAATCATGGGTCTGAGATCCAGATTTTCAGAAGCATATAAGGTCTAGGAAGGTCCTCACTGGCCCTTCATCTGGACAAGCTTATGTCCCAAGGGATATTTGATTAAGTACTTCTAAATTTATAGGCTAATGTTTACAACGCAGGAATATTTTAATCCAGCAATGCTTAACGATACGTTATGATTTATGCAGAATAATCAGTTCTTTATCCCGAGAACATTTGCTCATCTTCATGTACTGAGCCTGGAGAAGATTGTGATGCAGCCTGATAATGCTAAAGACTGCAACATTTCCTTCTGAGATGGTTTAAGATGGTGACGGAACAGATTGCCTGCCAGGGAAAATTCGATCTTCTGACTACTGAGAACCTGGGAAGGAAGACTTTTAAAGAAGTCTCTATCTAGAACGCCCATCATACGATCTTATCAGTACAACCCGTTCTCTTCCTTGGTGGCTTTAAAGTACCTTGGTGTGACTCTGACCAAACAAGTGAAAGATCTGTATGACAAGAACTTCAAGACTCTGAAGAAGGAAATGGAAGAAGACCCCAGAAAATGGAAAAATCTCCCATGCTCATGGATTGACAGGATTAATATAGTTAAAATGGCCATTTTGCCAAAAGCAATATACAGATTCAAAGCAATCCCCATTAAAATCTCAACTCAGTTCTTCATAAAGTTAGAAAGAGCAATTCTCAAATTCATCTGGAATAACAAAAAACCCAGGATAGCTAAAACTATTCTCAACAACAAAAGAAATTCTGGGGGAATCAGTATCCCTGACCTCAAGCAACACTACAGAGCAATAGTGTTAAAAGCTGCATGGTATTGGCACAGTGACAGGCAGGCGGATCAATGGAACAGGATTGAAGATCCAGAAATGAACCCACACACCTATGGCCACTTGATCCTCGACAAAGAGGCTGAAAACATCCAATGGAAAAAAGATAGCCTTTTCAACAAATGGTGCTGGTTCAACTGGAGGTCAGCATGCAGAAGAATGCGAATTGATCCATCCTTGTCTCCTTGTACTAAGCTCAAATCCAAATGGATCAAGGACCTCCACATAAAGCCAGACACTCTGAAGCTAATAGAAAAGAAACTGGGGAAGACCCTTGAGGACATCGGTACAGGGAGAAAGTTTCTGAACAGAACACCAATAGCGTATGCTCTAAGAGCAAGAATTGACAAATGGGACCTCATAAGGTTACAGAGTTTCTGTAAGGCAAAGGACACCATCAAGAGGACAGATTGGCAACCAACAAATTGGGAAAAGATCTTCACCAATCCTACATCAGATAGAGGGCTAATATCCAATATATATAAAGAACTCAAGAAGTTAGACTCCAGAAAACCGAACAACCCTATTAAAAATGGGGTACAGAGCTAAAAAAAGAATTTTCACAGTCAGAAACTGATGGCAAATGCATAAAATAATATTTAGTTATTGTTTATTCACTTAATGGTGAGCACTGGCAGAAAGGGGTTTTACTTAGCTTACCCTTCCATGGTCTGCTCTGTCCTGTCCCGCCCCGCCCCTCCCGGCCCCACTTCGCCCGCCCCACCCCTCCTCTTTCCTCCTCTCCCCTCTCCTCTCCTCCCCTCTCCTTCCTGCTCTTTCTTTCATTTTTCTTCCTCCCTCTCTCCCTTTTTCCTTCCTTCCTCCCCTCTCCCTCCCTTCCTCTTTTCCTTTTCCCTTTCTCCTTCCTCTTCCCTCCCTCCTTCCCTCCCTCCCTTCCTCCCTCCCTCCCTCTCTTCCTCTCTCCCTTGCTTACCCCCTTCCTTTTTTTCTTTCTGGTTAGGCCTAGTGGAACTAAGCCTCACTATGTATAACAGGATGACCTTTAACTGCACAATCAGATAAACCGTCCTCATACTGGAGCCACAAGTGTGTGCTTATAGTAAATTATTTTAGTGCTCTCTCAAGATTACTTATTATGATCAAAGTCTGTCGAAGGGAGTGTGTTGGTTATACTAGCTTGTCCTCTAAGTTAATCGCTCTCTCTTACTTAGGAGGATCAGGGCTTTTGCAAATGTGGGACAGTGAACAATCTACTCCACAATATGGGTCAGTGTTATTGGTAGTGGATCTGGTTGTTTGAATGAGACTGGCCTCCTTGGGCTCATATATTTGAATATTTGGTTCCAAGTTGGTGAACTTTTTAAGGAAAGATTAGGAGGTGTGGCCTTGTTGGACGAGTTCAGTCAGTAGGCGTGGGATTTTTGAGGTTTTGGAAGCTCATGACAGTCTCGGCCTGTTGACCGTAGATCCGATGTCAGCGCCCAGCTACTGCTCAGCGCCTTGCCTGTCTGCTGCCATGCCTCCCACCATGGTGGTCAACCCTCTGAAACTGTAAGAAAGCCCAATGCTTTCTCTCATAAATTGCCTTGGACATGGTGTCTCTTCACAGTAAGGAAACAGTAACTAAGACAGTGTGTAAGTAAAGCTATTAAATCCACAAAGCTGACAGAAACCATGTGGTTTGAAAATTATTTGATAAATTCTCACTGGCTTGCTAGGCCCTGGGCCAGTAAGGGTGATTTAGTTAAAAGGAAAACTTATTCACATGAACAACATTTTTTTTTGTTTATTTTTGTTTTTTTGTTAGCAGATTTGACAGAGAGATGACTGAGATGTGAGGTCTGTTATTCCCATAATACACAGGAACATGAATACTGTAGGGGAAAGGTAGGGCTCTGGGGACCATATTTTTTAATTTTTGACCCTTGTCATACTTAACCTATTAAAAGGTAGGACTAAATCTCATTTGTTAATGTCTTTTCTGGGCTTAGAAACTCAGGTTGGTTTCTTCTAAGTTCAATTCCAATTGTCCTTCCTAGTTACATTTATTTATTCTTGGTTTGGTAAAATATTTTGTTTTCTTCATGGAAACTAATAACAAACTTAAATTAAGGATTCTCTTCCTGGCTCTGAAATAATTATGTTAATTCTAGAGAATACCAATATAGGCCCAGCTCTGTAAATATGTAATACAAATCAATTTTCTCTGCAGTGAACTGGGTGACAACAGCTAGTGTTTTAAAGCGCCCTTACTCTTGCTTTTTATCAAATATCTTAACAAAATGGAATTGTATGCTATAGAGTTTTGTACTTTGCCGCATTTGCTGAACAACTTGTTTGTAAATATCCTAACCTCATCTCGTGGATGCTTAGGGTGCCACGGCATGGGCTCCTGGTCCATTGCTCAGTCACTTCCCTGTGGTCACGTCCAGGTCGCTGTCTCTGTTACATGGTTGCTGTGATGATGCATCCTTGATGATGGAATGAAATGCAATCACCATTCTCAAATCTGTCTCTATGGGCCAGGTACCCAACCCTCATGGAAGTTTCATTTTAAGCATCTTTCTGGGGGAGATAAAGCCTTGAATCAAAAGGTATCCAAGAGTCCTTAATTAAGATACCTACCATGCATCAGTCTAGTGGCCCCAGGGAGGCCATAGAGCAACCGTTACCTACACGGAATACTAAGCTTTAGGATTAGGAAGTGGAAGAGAGCTATCTGCGTGGCATTCATATACTGACTGAGAAATAAGGTTGCTTGATGGCTTGAGTTGGGATTGCTGCCCCCATAAGTCTGAGTACAATTGATAATTCCTAATTTGGGGAGAAGAATACCATGAACTGGATAATAACAGGGCTGTAGCCAGAAAAGACAATTTTAATGATAACTCCCTTAGCCCTGAGAATGAGCCTTTCCCTGGTGCTCACAGTGCACCAGCCCTGGGCAGGCATGCTTATGCCATCTTAATAATCTTCCTGTCTCCCTCTGTTTTCTCATTTCTGTTTTGAAGACAACAGAATCAGAAGCATTCATGACAAATGACTTACTTCTAAATGACTTGCTCATTAAAGGATTTCTCTCTTGGGGTAATTTTTCCACATTAAAAAACCAGTTGTCAATGACCAAACATACTATTCTTGTAGGCTAGCCTATTGGTTTGATAAAAACTACTTCTTTGATTTCAAACAGAGCCTGGTATCCCATGTACACCAGCATATTGGTCCCCAAATTCTATGTATGCGGCCTTCTCAACAGCACAGTGTTCCTTCTTTATGCAAGTGCACAGTGCTCACTCACTCTCTCTTTCCTTCTTTAAAGAGTGCTGTGCCCCGGACCTACCCTTAGAGGAAGTGGGGTGCACTTGTGAAACTCTGATTGGAAGATAAAGAGGTTGTGCTTCTATTTTTTGCCTGTATTTATACTTTTAACTTCTTTGGGCAGCTTGCCTAGAAGTAATTGACTTCCGTGCCCTCTCCTTTCCTGTGACTTCCCCACCCTTCAGGTCGGAAATAGATCTCCAAAGTATTTGTGAAGTCTGGCCTGTGGATGTTGGAAAGCCATTAGATTTTGTCAAGTGGTGCCTCCTGCCTTGAGTGCTCTTTCTCATTTCCATTTACAAGATGGAAGCCAAATATAAATAAGTAACTTCCTTCTTTCCCTCTCCTTTCCCCCCTCTCCCCTCCCTCCCTCCCTCCCTTTCTTTATATGAGATTGATTCGACTTCCTCGTGCGCATCAGTCAGGTGTGCTACCGCTGATGTGCTCCCAGCTCCTTGCTATTTTTACAAATCAGGGTTTTCTTCCCTCTCCTCTTCTCCTCCTCATTTCCCCTTCCTCTGCATCTCAGTTTCTTCTCTGCCACTCTTCTTCTTCCTTGGCATTCACTCTGCTAGAGGATATCTGTGGGTGGACCCTGAAAAGTCAGTGTTTCTGTTGCATCTCTTCCAGGAGAGCGCAGTGGCCAAAGCTTGACAATGTGAGGTCAATGGCATCAAGGCACTGCGTCTGCTGAGCTCCACTAGAGCCCAAGGCCTCAGAACCAAGGTGTCCAGGTAGAGACACTTCCTGCTAGTCCTTCTTTGCTTTCACAAGAATGTGGGCTGGCAGGTCCATACCTCGAGGCCCGCTTTCAGATTTCCTTTTGTGATTCCTGTATAGACCCCTGTAGTGAGGAGAGAGGTTGGAAGGTTCTGTTTGTCATCTTTGTCATGACTTTGTTGTCCTTTGAGAGAACATCACTTGTAGGGCCAGTTATTTCTTCTCACAAGACTGCTAATGGCCTTTATTTTATTTTATTTTATTTTATTTTATTTTATTTTATTTTATTTTATTTTATTTTATTTTATTTTTCAAGACAGGGTTACTCTGTATAGCCCTGGCTGTCCTGGAACTCACTCTGTAGACCAGGCTGGCCTTGAACTCAGAAATCCACCTGCCTCTGCCTCCCAAGTGTTGGATTAAAGGTGTGTGCCACCACCGCCCGGCTAATTTTAATTAAAACAAAACTACATATAACATAATTTGATCATGCTTTCTTCTCCTCCAACTCCTCCCCGATTCTTCTCACCTCCCCACTCATTCAACTCTAGTCCTTTTCTTTCTCTCTTTTGAAAACAGATGGACAAACACCCTAAAGAAACCAGCATTAAAAAAAACCAATCAAACATAAGAAACACACACACACACACACACACACACACACACACACACACACGCACGCACGCACGCAAACAAGCAAACAAACAATAAAAAAGCCAAACCCATTAAAAAAAACCCATGAAATTGGGAATCATAACATACAAGCAAAAGACAAGTAAGTCAAAAAATGAAACAAACAAACAAAAACCAAAACAAAGCAAAATGAAATGAAAAGTCTATAAAATTCCCGTTGTTTTTATTTTATGTTGGCCGTCTATTACTGGGCATGGGGCCTACACGGAAGTGTGGTTAATATAACCAGTGAGACTCTGTTTCGAGAAAACTCATTTTTCTTCTGTAAGCAGATGACCTTGGGCTTAATCAGAGTTCAAGCATGTAGATGGTCCTGGGGGGAGTGAAGAGATCTGGGGGCGGGACTTCCCACTTTATACCCTGGAGAGCTGTGGGGAATCTCCTTTTCCAACTTCTGAGGACCCGTGAGAAGGATTCTTTGTTCTGAGGGCACTTTTGAGGACTTGTGCTCTGAGCTCAGCAATCCATAAGCTGTAGCTGGAGTGCACAGAGAGCATCCAGATAAGCCAGTCCATGGTGGAGGACTCTCACCATCCTGTAACTCAGTTCCATTCAGGGGCCAATGAAATGGCTCAAAAGGCAGAGATGCTTGCTGTCAGTCCTGATACCCCGGATCTGAGCCCTAGGACTCATCCACATGGTAGAAAGAGAGAAACAACTCTTGCAATTTGTCTTCTGACATTTACATGAGTGCCATGATGTGTTCACATGTGCACTCAACACACACACACACACACACACACACACACACACACACTCATACTGTTAGGATTCTGTCTAAACTCCACCCTACAATTACCTGGTAACAGCCAGGTATGCCCCTCCCAACAGTTGCCTGGCAACAGCGAGGTAGGCCTGGCCCACTATAAAAGGGGCTGCTTGCCCCTCCTCTCATTGCTCTTGCCTCTTGGCACTCTCACCTCTCTGCCCCTCTTGGGCTCTTCACCCCCACCACGTGGTCAGGGCCGGCCTCCACTTCTCTACTCTCTCCTTCTCTCTCTGCCTCCACTACCGCATTAACTCCCATCTTCTGCCCTGAATAAATTCTATTCTATATCATGTCTGTGTGTGTCTGATCCCTCTGGGGGAAGGGATACCTGGGCATGGGCCTGCCTAGGCACTCCCTTCCCCCACAGCGCCATATACCATGCTCTCTAAAGTTCTTTCTCTTTATATGAACCCAACATTTGGTGCCGAAACCTGAGAACAACACATACAATGAATGAAGAAATGTTAAAAAATAATTAAACCATCTCCTTTAAAGAGTTTAGTGGTCAAATTATTATGTGCTATCTTTTTCTCACTCTTCTCTTATTCCAGCCGAGGAAGGCATCCTGGGAGCTTAGGTGGGAATCCAACTCAACAAGGGCAGCCATCACCACTTGGCCTTCCATCTCTTGGGGGAGTGAATCATTTCTTTAGTTCAGTCATGTCTTTTCTATTGAAAATGCTTGGCTGTACATTATATGCTCTAGTTTTAGTTCAATGCAACATGATTTCAAGTCCTAGAAGGTAATCGACTTCTCAGGTATCTTGATAAGCATTCCAGGTTAGGAAAATGAATTGTACTCAGAGAGACAATAATAGCAGTAGTTGTCAACCACGATATTGCTGGAGGTATTCTAGAATTAGAATCCTAAGGTTCATGACAAAGTAATATGAATTAAGCTTTAAGAGTTTCAGGAGCAATTACCAACCACCCGCTTTTAGCCTGCCCTTCCGCTGTTCTTCTAAGCTTGGTTTAATCCTATATCAATCTAGTCAGCATGGTTCTCTTTTCAGTTATTTGGTGTGAGTTCACCACCTGAGTTTGGTTAGGCTGTGACTGCTTCCTTTATTTGTAGCTAGGAAATAGTATAATTGGTAAGGAAAATAATGGATAAATTGATTTTGTTATTGATAAAAGGATAAAAAAAATTAGAACCTGGCAAAAGTAATCAGTGCATTTAACCAGAGTGTGCCTCCCCCCTGTAGGATGCTCTTAGCATGCATTGCTGAGGTGACATGTGGGCTGATATAGAAATCTGAGGAGTAGAAAGCCACAGGGAATTTTCTGAATTCATCACTGGAGGAAGTGTGTTGTGCACCTTGTTTCACCTAGATCCCCAAACCCGGGATTTTTAGAAGAGGATCAAAGTGGGAGGTGTTTCTTACACTTCTGGATTCGGAATTGTATTTCCTTGAATTCATTTTAGGGCTTTCTCTTCAACTATGGGGAAACAGGAGGGAAGAGAAGGGAACAAAACAATTTTTTTTTTTGTCTCTAGATACTTACAGTTGATAGAAAGAAAAGCCTGGGCTAAGGTTTGGAAGTCTGTGTAGAAGTTCTTGGGGGCCCAGTCCCAGGCAGGGAAGTGCTTCTCTGGGCATCCAGTGTCCTGGTGACAATTTCCAGTAGGAGATACTCGAATGATTTATACAGGTAACACAGGGAACAGCCCCCCTCATCAGAAGACCAGGTGGGAGGCAGAACTGAGGCCACAGCAGGAGACTCAAGAAGGTGGCTGAGCCTCTGTTGCCAGAGGAGAGGAGAAGATTGAGAGTGAGAGACAGAAGGAAAGCAACAGGAACCCCCTGTCCTGGGTTCCATCTTGATTACTACACCTTACAGAAGATTCAGTAAGGGCTTCCTAGGGAGAAAAGTGGCAGATTTACCTAGATAGACAATAAAACCAATGAAACCCCGCTGTAGAACTATTTACAGTAAGAAGGGGTGCTTGCCATCAAGAGTTAGATGAATGTATTTAGATTAGACAATCAAAGCCCTGGTGCACAGGGGCCAGAGTTGCCCTGCCCAGGCTGTAGATGGCCATGTGCCAGCACAGCTAAGCTCCAGTGGTACTCCACGTGGCATTGAAGGTCAGGCTGCAATCTGTTGTGGCTGCCATCATCAAGTTTCATAGACAAGTATCTTGTAAACAACAGATTTTTTTTCCACTTACAACCCTTTTGAAAATCTAAGGTCAAAGAAACAGCATATTGACCAATGAGTGCCTATTTCTCAGTTCATAGATAACATGCTCACATAGTGGAACAAGAGAATGCTTTAGGGTGCTTCAGTGAGGGCACTAATCCCATCTAGGAGGGCTGAAGTCTTATAGTCCAATCACCCCTGCCTAATACTCCATGTAAGACTATTATCACTTTGAAGACTATGATACAATATATGAATTTTGGAGTAGGGTTTTGATTAATTTCCTGTCATGCTATCCATAGGATTAACTGCCCATTTTTAGTTTAAACACATAAAAAAATTTAAAATTCCCCAATAAAAATTGTATTGGAGTGCAATTTTAAAACTGTTTCACTTAAATGTGATGTTTTCAACTTTTCTACCTCTTTGCTCTAAAACGTAGATTATTTCCTTGGAGTTTTCTTTTAATTGCAAGAAAATTTGGGACTTGGAGAGATGACACAGCCATCTGTAACTCCAGTTTCATTAGATCCACTGCCCTTTTCTGGCCTCTGCAGGCACAAGGTACATGTGTGGAACACAGACATATATATACATACAAACACTCATACACATAAAATAAATACAATATTTTTAATAAAATATTTGCTTGGGGAAACCAAGATCTCTTATGTTGACATAATAGCCATTTTTTATATCTGTCATTTTCTTTAGAATATTTACTAGAAATTAATACCAACATTTTTATATGTATATTTCTACTTAATTTCATTAACCCTTGGTCAGGATTTCAATGCTGAATTTTCATAGTGGAATACACAAGAAGTATTTTAAAAGCCAACTTCATATTAATATAATGTTATGATACCAACAATTTCAATATTTTCCATTCTTACTATATTAGTAGTTTTTAAGGATTTGTATGTAATATAATAAACATTATTTTTGTAAGTCATGCCAATTTGGTCAGTTGTAGCATATATCTTAACTGAGCACTCTATTGCCAGGATGTTGTATTTGGTGCTGAAGATGCAGAGAGAATTAATTCATAGCCCCTGTCCCATACAGTCAAGCCATTCAGACTACTGAATGAATCATTAGGGCTTTTTGTTGTCATTGCTTTTGTTATGGGAAGCACACCTCTCTCCTTCACATTGTTCCTTTCTTTGCAAAGTAAGGTGTTTGTGTGCCAGGAGCACAGTGTCTAAGAATGGAATGGGTAGTCATAATCGAGGAAGAGGAAGACACCCAGGGGGACTCTGAGTAGGAAATCCATCATTTATCAAGACAAGAAAGCTGAATCCTAGATTACAGACAACTAGCAGTGAAAAAGACAAAACCAAGCAGCTCTGTGTTTGAAGACAACTCCCTCCCCCAAAGCAGGGGTACTATCTGGAAGGCCTGGAGCTAACCAGGGGGCTTGGCTTGGTTCTAGATTTTGCCCAACACATTCTAAGGGAATGAAAGAGGAGATATTCTATGGAATCTGATAATGGATTTTTTAAAAAAAAACAAGGGCAGAGTAATAGTTTTGTAGCATTTGAGGACACACTAAACCTATTAATTTGTATAGGAATATATGTTAATTTAAATAAAAATGGGCCTGAGCCTTGAATTCTACATGAATTCAAGTTCTAGCTCTTTTGTGGTCATGTGACCTGTCCAGGCTTCTGTTTCCTTTCTGTTGCAAGAAGAATGAGCACTGTCTACCTTGTTTGATTTCTGTGGGTGACCTTGAGGACAGGCCATGTCAATGTCCATAGATCTGTTCCTCTTATGAGTGTCATGTCTAGTTAGATCTCTCATCACTCTGTTCTGTCTCTGCTTCTCAAGCTGAAGACACTATAATCAGAGCATTTCCGCCATTATCTGGATTCATTGGGATCACTCCCAAACAGATACAATTCTTTTCTAAGAGAAATTCTAGTCCTAGCTGGAAGGTGATGAAAAATGTTCATCTTAGGGGCTGGAGGTAGAACTTTGGTCATGAAAGAAAGTTAAACCATGGAGATGAAGACCATCAGGCAATCCAGCTTGACCTTATACTTAGCTGAGCCAGAAGTCCCTACCACAGCTGTTGATAAGGTGTTGAGAGGCAAGGCCATCATGCACTGGGTGGGAGTCTAAGTTACTTGTGGATTGACAGCTGAGCAGACCCTGAGAATTCTATAGAGCAAAATCACATCCATGCACAGAGTGGAGTGTCTGACAGTGTCACCAGATGGTCACTGTGCTGCAGATTATACTAAACATGTGCACTGGCCATCCCCACAGTCCCTGTGTTTAATGTGGCTTGCTAGGATCTTTTGATACGCTTTCCATCTATCAACTGAAGCAGTTAACTTTTGTTGTAGATTAGTTACAACTTAAAAACTAAAAGAAAGTCAACTCTAGTCACTTTGGTTTCCATTCGAAATACATCCAGTGGTTCCCCTAAAAGCCCTCTCCAAGACCACAATTCCAGGCAATGTGCAACAAAATTAATGTGTTCCAGATGATAGCTTGGGGAAAAAAAAACAAGAAAAGGAAAAGCAACCATTTGGTTTTCTGAGACAAAAGGAAGAATGTTTGCTTTGTAGGTTTCATTTCTCCCCTGAAAGGGCTAACCAAACTAAAACGAAGTGAAACCTCAAAATGGCATCTACTGAAGATGCTTAGAATTCACAGTACAGGTTTACCTCACTTTGCTATTAACATGAAATCTTAAGTAGATGTCTCTATTTGATGTTTTCACTGACAGTAGATAGCTGAACACACTTGAGTGAAATCGTTTAGTTTTGAGAGAGTTGGAGAGTTTTAAGTAAAAAGAAGACACAGCTGGAGGTCCTGAAGGAGGATGTGTCTACCTTTCCTCCTACTTGTCAACAGCAACAGTTTTGTGTTTGGTGCTCATCATACCTTGCTTCCTGCACACAGAGCAATTATTTTCTAGGTACCGAAGACAGAAAGCCCGAGGCATGCTCATCGGGCTGTGAGCATTCTTTATCCTTTAATCCGTCCATGTTGATAGTCTGAATACGTTAATGTAGACAAGGTCTAATGTCCTGGTTTGCCTTCTGTTGCTGTGATAAACACCATGACCAAAAGCAGCTTGGGAAAGGAAGGGTTTATTTTATCTTCCAAGTTACAGTCTAACATCCAGGGAAGCCAAGGCAGGAACTGTAGACTGGAGCTTGAAGCAAAAACCATGGAGGAAAAGGGCTTGTTGGCTTGCTTCCAGGATCACTGCTGAGCCACATCTGTTTACAGATGATACAGCCAGAGTGGGAGTGGGCGGAGCCCCTCTACTATCAAGAAAATTCCCAAATGCCCCAAAGGAAGGGCCATAGACTAATCTGAAGAAGGCAGTTCCTTAACTGAGGTTCCTTCTCAGGTCCATCAAATTGACAACCAAGCTTAGTAATCACAGATGTATTCTTAGAGAGTGGCAGAGGAAAGGAAGGACAGCAAGAACTATGGAGCCCATCTGACTGGGATTAACTGTATTTCTCCCTTGATACTGAGTGAATTAAATATCATTTCTGAGCCTTCATTTCCTTTAAATGGGGAATATTCATAGTACCGACGTCATAGGCCTGCCATATGATATACGACTTTGCAATCTACTTTATTTCAGTTACAAAACGACAAAGTGTGGACATGTTTCTGTGTTCCTTTCCATGGCAACAGGCATTCTCTGTAACTGTTGCACTGAGTTCCAATCTTTGTGGAATCATTCACATGCAGCTAGACATAGAGACCAAAAAAAACCAACCAACCAACCAACCAACCAACCAACCAACCAACCAACCAACTAACCAACCAAACCAGACCAACAACTCAGAAGACATTCTACCACAGATCTGAGGACTTTCTTGAAGAGACAAATCATTTGAGGTTTTATGAATTTGTCACTTATTAGGCAAAGGACAGTGTAGGCCAGGAAAGAAAAAAGAGGCAAGAATTTATTTAAACGTTAGTAAATATTTACTGAATGCTTACTGTATTCAGGGACTAGAATAGAAACTGGAAATAGAGTCATAAACAGGAAACAGCTCCTGTTTCAAAGCAGCCTAGTGACTTGTATGCCGGAGAAAGAGTTTACCAATGGAGTTGCTGGAATTGGATGGGGTATGTGTTATTTCTTGATTTTCACAGGTAAAAGTCCAAGAGTTGTGTGGCTTGTCCTATTAAGACAGCTTGTCTAGGTATTTGTGGGGGTAACCCAACCCCTGTGTAAGTTGTCAGAACCCAAGAAGACAGGCCCCATGGTGGCTTGTGGGTTGTGCCTGCTTTTTGGCAGCAAATGAAACACAATGTGTCCTTTAATAAAATGTAAGGTGCAAAAACTGGACCAAGAAGCAGAAAACATCACAGGGGTCTGAAAACATGTAATGGAAGCATGGTTAGTTTGTTAGTTAAGGTGTGGAAAAAAACAAAATGAAACAAAAAACATGATTTCTAGATTAGGAATTGATGTGACTCTGTGCTGGGCCAAAAAACGAGATTGCAAGCCTTCCTGGACTTCTCTGAATGAAGGCTTCCACTGAAATAGTTAAACTGTCTTAACTGTTCAAGGTAGGAGAATATAGGGAATACTGAAAGGAAAGACGATTACACAAAATCACAAGGCTGAGGCAGCGTAGGACCAGGGGTGATGTTAGAGGGGTAGACTACTCCTTAGAGTGCAGTTAAGTGGATATTAACCTAAAAGCTCGGAATACCCAAGATACAACTCACAGACCAGATGAAGCTCAAGAAGAAGGAAGACCAAAGTGTGGATACTTTGATCCTTATTGGAAAGTGGATCAAAATGCTCATGGCTCACAGCCAACCAATAGAATGACTATCAGGTCCCCAATGGAGCAGCTAGAGAAGGGACCCAAGGAGCTGAAGAGGTTTGCATCCCTGCAGGAGGAACAATAAACTGTACTGACCAGTATCCCCATAGCTCCCAGAGACTAAATCACCAACCAAAGAGTACACATGGAGGAACCCATGGCCCCAGCTACATATGTAGCAGAAGATGACCATTTCAGGCATCCATGAGAGGAGACCATTGGTGCTGTGAAGGCTCAATTCCCCAGAATAGGGGAATACAAGTCAGAAAATTGGGAGCAGCGGTGATGAGCCGGGGTGGGGGGGTGGGGGGTGGGGGGTGGGGGAATGGGGTGGGGTGGGGTGGGGTGGGGGCGTGGGATAGGGAATTTTTGGAGGGGTAACTTGAGGGAAAAAAGAGGTCTGCAGAAGCAGAAGTAGAAAGCAGAGACCTTTACTAATTACCAGGGCCCCTAAGACGACTCCCAACCCCCTTCCAGGTTTTTCAGTAAACCACTGATGTACAAATCACATTAGAGTGAATTTGGAGTATAGTAATACATATGTCAAGAAAAAAAGGACGTTTTGGAGGGGAAATTACAGAGGAATAATTAAAAAATAGGATGGAGTTAATAAAGACCGATTTAATTTAAATACTTGGGAAACAAACTTAAAACTTGTAAAACTAAACTTATTTATTGAGGGCCAGAGAGATGGAACAGGTGGTTGAGAGTGTTCACTGTTCTTCCAGAGGACGAGTTCAGTTCCCACACCCATGTCGGGTGGGTCCCAAGCCCCTGCTCCAGAGGATCTGACACTGCGGTCTGCCTTACTTAGGCACCCCGACTCCTCTTGACCTGTTTCTCTACCCCTTTGGTACACCAGTAGCTCCAAAAATATTTACATTATGATTATAACAGTAGCAAAATCATAGTTATGAAGTACCACTGAAATAACTTTATGGTCAGAGGTCACCATAACATGAGGGACTGTATTTAACGGTCTCTGCATTAGGAAGGTTGAGAACCACTACATTAAATCATTATTTTCTCCATTGAGATATAACATTTGTACACTTTCCGTCATACAATGTGATGGTTTGACCCAAGCCTTGTGTACACAAATCCATTCACGGTGATGAATATTTCTACTCCTTCACTCAAAGATGGTTGCTGGAGAATTGCTCACTGTGCTCCAGTGTTCTCTCACAGTTTGTTTCCCACAGATTATATTTCTCCTCCATGCTTTCCTTTAAAATTTCATTTCTTCATCAGATTTCTTTAATGAATGTTGTGTGTACCACAGTATATCTGTTTCTATAAGCCCAAGAATTGCACGGCTGGTTGATTCAATATTATTCATGATTTTATTTTGACACCATCAGCTTTTATCTGCCTCTGGATTAAGACATGAAGATAAATAATCCAGGCAAGATAGCCCAGCAAAAGGGCATGCTCTGCTCTGAACTTGTTTCTGTTGTGTCACATGTTGGGGACATGCACACAGACTAATGTATCCGACAAATGACAAGAATAAGTTGTGAACTCGGGACTTGGTCCTGATAGGACTTGGTCCTGATGACAAGGACAGAGAAGGACTGGACCAGCCTTTGTTTGAAGAAGTCGTGATTTTTGTAACTGTCTGGAGGAGGCTCTGGGGCTAACTTGAAGTGGCCATGGATTCCGGTGGAGGGGGAGGAGAGCACCCTGGTCCAAACCATTTCAGAGCATCCCTTTCTGAGACAAGTGCAGTTTGAATGGGGAAAGGACTGACACACAAATAGACAATGAATCAGGTGACATGACAGCTCCTTTCCTGTCTCTCATTTCTTTGATAGTTTGGCTTCCTTGGGGGCAGGGGGGGGGCATTGAATCTACGATTGTTTAATCTGTTTCCTGTTTCATTGTATACACTTTGCAGCTGTTTCTTCCTCTTCTTAAGAATTTTTTTTTTAAGTCACCGAATTTTGAGAGGACATCCTTTTAAAAGGCCGAGCTGGCGGAATCATTTGGTCACTTGACAATGGCATTGCTTTTTCCAGTGTTGTGCTGCTGTATATTGCATTGGCAACTGATGAAGGAAGCAAGTCCCCTGGTGCATAAAGAATATTTGGAGCACATGCAGTGGAAATACAGGTTCTAAGCATATAAGACCCTGTTTCCTAGGCCATGGGTGCGATGTCACCTGCAGAACAGGAGATAGGAGGCAATCAGCTCTGAGAGTAGTACCCAGCCCTAACAGCACAGACCAAAAGCATTGTTTTGGACTACTGTAAAAGGCTGGTTTGCAGTGTGTACAGACTTCTTGGTGGTGACATTTCACTAATGGGGAAATTATCATCCATATAAGGCAGCATGAGTGGTTTTATAAATGTCGCGCTGCTATCTAAGCAATTCCATATTTGCTAGAGGTTTTTCACCTTTCCGTACTGATAAATGATCCAAGTGACATCTATCATTTTGTTTTCTACGTGTCTAATTATTTTACGACCAAGTGCTAACTTTTATTTATAGAAAACAAAATTTATTAATGAGGCTCGCTGACATGTTTATGGTGTGAGTGGGAGGAGTGGTGTTTATAGGGCACTTCTCTTCACTAATTAGCTCCTTTTTAATCATGCACATTCTAGACTTGATGAAAACCATCACCTGTTGTAACCTTTCTAAAAGGACCCTCCTTACCATTTTGGAGAGTTAAACCAGGTAGGGAGATGGGAGACCACGCGACATTCTTACCCAAAGATGACGGCTTCTTTCTTTTGGGCACCTTGGTCTGTGTTTTTATTGCTCTGGCTACAGCAACATTCTTGAGACAGGGACAGGCTGACTGGATAGTCCTTGAGAGGATAGGGTATTGGAGAACACTGTGCAGTCACAATGTGATAGCTCATTACTGCTAACAAACATCCCTTGTCTCTAAGTCCCCACGACAGGCACATCACACTCTTGATACAGGAGCTGGCTTTACCTTCTAAGGCTTTCCTGACTTCAATGTGCTGTATTGCCAAGTTCAAAGGCATATTTAGCCCTAGATGGAGATAACTCACTTAGATCCGTCACTTTATGCCCTTCTCGTGCTTGGATCCCGCCTAAGCTGCCAGTTCATACATGCAGAGAAAAGAGACACATCTAGCATCTTACCAACTGTCATATTCAAATGTGATTATTTCAGACACAAAAGGAAACACATTCAGAGTTTTGTCTTTGTCTGTTTTTTGCTTTTTGAGGTCAGGTAGTAATTAGATATCACTGCATCAAAATTAGCCTAACAGTGACTAAGTACTTAGAACAACAAACTCAGCTTTGCCTTTCTTGGATCCGGGATTCAGAGTATCTGCCCTGGCTCTTCTGTCTCTCTGTCTGCAGCCAGGGCAGATGGTGCTTCCACCTTCTTTTAGTTGGTGGGTAAGGCCAACTATTGTTAGGAGCATTGCCTCCTTGCCCCATGAGCCTCCCTCTAGGTAACTCACCATAGGGCAGTTGGCTTCCTTCAGAGTACACAAGAGATGAGCAGCCAAGGAGATGCCAATGTCACAGCTAAATAGAATGCTTTGGCATCTCCACAAGGAATTCCAGGATTTTTACTGTACTCATTAGGAGTGTCACCAGGCAGGCCTGCAGGAGGAAGGAAGAGACGAGACGTCATATAACATACACATGTACACCAGAAGGGAGGTCTTCCAGGATCAGCATTAAAGACTCATTTCTTCACTCGGCTGGGCTGCCTTTGTTTTCTTCTCGAGCTCTTTGGACTTTACTGCAAACAATGTTAATCAATGGAGCCAGTGAGTTTTATGTCAGTGTGATATCAGGTAAAGCCATTTGAGAGGAGGAAACCTCAATGAAGAATGCCTCCATAAGAAGAGGCTATAACCAATGCTGTGGGGCATTTTCTCAGTGATTGATGTGAGAGGCCTCAGCCCATTGTGGGTGGTGCCATCCTTGGGTTGGTAGTCCAGGGTTCTTAAGAAAGCAGTCTGAGCAAGCCATGAGGAGCAAGCCAGTAAGCAGCACCCCTCATGGCCTCTGCATCAGCTCCTGCCTCCAGGTTCCTACCCTCTTTGACTTCCTGTCCTGACTTCCTTCAATGATGAACTATGATCTGGATGTGTAAGGCAAATAAACCCTTTCCTTGACAGTTTCCTTTTTGTGTTCATGATGCTTCACTGCAGCAGTAGAAATCCTAAGACAGTATGGATGTGAATTGGAAAGCCACAGGTAGACTTTTTTTTTTCATCTCTATAATTATTGATGGGAAGCTTTGTCAGCACACACACATCGGTTATGGATGCTCTAAAGTGTTGCAGACAGGGGCTGGGAAACACTGCACAACCAAGCACATACGGCATGTTTGCTGCCATATTCTGAGAAGAGCCTGCCTAGAGATCAGAAAGTGCACGGAGGGTACTAAGGCTGTGGGCCTGGCTTCACTAGGGCCTTGACATTGAAATGAGAGAAATCTATGCACTATAGGGGCATACTATGGTGCCAAGGTCAATACTTCATGATGACTCAAACTCAAAAATGATTGCTGGCCACAACCCCCCACGTACTCACATGGGAGGTAGAATAGCAAGCTCTATAGGAAAACTGTTCTATAGGGATTGTACAGCTCAGGGCTTGATAGGGTGAGTGTGATGTCACAAGCTCCTGCAGAGGCAGATGGGCCAGCACGCTGCGAAGGGTCATCAAAGTTGAGTGACAGAGGTGACTTTCCTTTTTACCTTGACCCCCAAATTTATGGAATATGCTAATGTGATTGCGTGGTGTGCACTGAACAAGAAAACATTTAGGAGCCTGGGGAGATGGGCTGGTAGGTGAAGTGTCTCTGGCATTGGCTTGAGGACAGGTTCCCATATCCTGCACCCATATCAGAAAGCCATTCCTCACAGCACACCTCATAGAGACGGTGGGTGGGATCCTTGAAGCTCGTTCCCGTTGGCCCTCTAATCTAACTGGAGTGGTGAGGTCCAGGTTCAGTGAGTGACCCTGTCTCAAAAATAAAGGCAGAGCCTTAACCAGGCAAGGATGCCTGACCTTGGCTTCTAGCTTCCATACGCCCACACACGTGTCCACATGCCCACAGACAAGTACATACACCATACACAACACACTACACACAGTGGGTTTTTTTTTAATGTCTTTCATTTTCTTTCTCATCCACTGACTCTGCCCTGACTATTTCAAAACCCCTCCAATCCCATCACCCTCTATTAGTCCACAAAGATCAGAAGCTGCCCACATGGGTTCGGGGCTTCTCTGTGGACTGCTTTCATTCAAGTTATATCAGCTTCAGGCTCCTGGCTGTGCTTCAACTTAGTACAGCTCTATTTCCAATCGAAAAGCATAAATAGTATATGGAAAGTATGATGTTTCAGAAAATGTTAGCTGGGGACATATTCTACAGTTCCCCAGTGTTCCCAAGTGATTGTCTCTCATGCTCTAGGCTATATCCTCAGCTTAGGAAACCAAACCAAACCAAACCAAACCAAACCAAACCAAACCAAACCAAACCAAACCAATGTATATGCTATAGAGCATCTAGAAAAAAAATGTATGTAAGCTAAGGACCACCTTATTACATCACATGCTCAGTTTTTGTGATGAGAGCGTTTCCCCTCTATGCTCTTGGTGTTATTCAGGGCTCATGGCTCTATACTAGTAAAAGACATCTTTTAATTCATTCCTCCAGTCTAACACAGTTTTTGTGTGCTTTGATCAACATGTCCACGCTTCCCTGTCTTCAGCTCCCTGACTTTCATGATTCACTCCTCCCCCTTTCATGATTTCAGTTTTATTTTAGTCTTTACATATAAGTGAGTTCACTTAACGTGCTCTCTCATCCAGACTGTTGCAAGTGTTGTCCTTGTTTTAAAAGCTAAATTGTATTCCACCCCACGTTTTATCTGTTCATTTGTTGGTGTGCACATCATCATTTGAACCTGTCTTTTCAGTCGTGAATAGTTCTCAGCATGGGAGTGCAGATGTCTCTTGCACATTGATTTCATTGGCTTGTGCTACATATCCACAGCTGGAATTTCTGTGCAGTAGCTGTAAATTTTTTTTGAGCCTCTATATGATTTCCCATTGGGTTATGCCCGTCTAGGTTTCTACCATTGTATACAAAGTTCCCCTCTCTCTGTATATTCACCAGTATTGGATTTTTTTTGAGGGGGTGGGAGTCAGGGTTAAGATAGGGTCTCATGTAGCCCAGGGTGGCTTCAAACTTATTATATAGCCTAGGCTATCCTTAAATTCCTAACTTTTCTGCCCCAACCTCCAGAGTGCTGGGATTGCAGGTGTGAGCCATCACACAAATCAATTTACACCTTTTTGGTGATAGGCATTCATACTTCACAAGTATGAAGTTGTATTCTTAATGTTTCCATTTCTGTAGTGATTTGTAATGTTGGCTTTTTTTTTTTTTTTTTTTTTTTTGTTATCTATTGACCATTGGCATATTTTCTTGGAAGAAATGTCTGTTTGAACCCTTAACCTCATTTTTTTTTGTCTCTGCTTTTCAGGGGGTGGGAATGGGGGTGAGGGTGGGGGGGATGGGAGGGTCATATCTAAGGTACTAAAGCAGTCCAATGCCAAGGAGCATGAACCCTGTTTTCTTCTGGTAGATGACAGTTTCAGGCCTTCTTCACCATTTCTTACACCATATTAAGCTGGTGTCCACATAGTAGTTATCCCATTATCCCCGGGGGATGTGTTTCAACCCTTAGCCCAGTGCATACCTGAAGCTGGGCATAGTACCAGATTGGCATATGCAATTGCCCTGATCCTGTGCAATCAGTTTGATAGCTGGGAACACCAGCAAGTGACTTTGGGGTGGTGCATACTGATTTATCTCTTATATGGGGTCATGCTGGAAGCTGTGAGAGTTTACCGTGTTACTGAGAGTGGCACAAGGTGTAAAACTTTTAAATTACTTCTGGAATCTTCCATTTTATATTTTCACACCATGGTTGAGGTCAGGAAACTAAACCAAGCAAAGCTAAGGGAAAATATAGACAGACAACTGCCTAAGCTTCGAGATTAAGGTCCATTTATCCCCATGTGGATATCTGATTTTTCCATCATTTGTGCTTTTGATACCTGTGTACAAACACCTGTGTAAATTCATTTCTGGGTTCTCTCTTCTGTTCCATTGGCCAATGTGTTTGTTTTTATGTCAGCATGGCACTGTTTGTAGATTGCTCTAGCATTATCGGATATCTTGATGTCTGTGATGAATTTAGGCTTTTTGTTGTTTCCATACAAATGTAGTTTTTTGAAAATTAATTTCTGTGAAAAATTCTGTGAGATTTTGATAGGAGCAATATTACATATGTTGATAATCTTTACTTGTATCAAAATGCTACATTGACTTTTTATTATTTATCTTAGCTGAATTTTGTAATTACTTCTAATATATTTTGGTGTCATCTTTAGCGTTTTCTATATACACAATATCTTCAAACAGATAATTTTATTCCTTTCCAAGAAACGATACCACATCTTTTTTTTTTGTCCCCCTGTTCTCATAATTAGCTTTGAACAACTTGACACAAACCTAGTCGTGCTTAGGAAGGGGATGTTCAGTTGTGGAATTGTTTACCTATGGCAGGCCTGTGAACATGTCTGCAGGGCATGCGTGCTCTTGATTGATGAGTGATGTAGGAGGGTCCAGCCCATGGTGCTACCATCCCTGGGCATGGGGGTGGGTCTGGGCGATCTCAGAAAGGCAGCAGGGAGAGCCAGGGGGTAAGCAGTGCTCCTCGGTCCCTCCTCCTCCAACTCCCCACCTCTAGGCTCCTGACTCGGGTTTCCTTCAATAATGAACCAGAACCCTAAGCCAAGCAAATCCTTCCTTTCCCAACTTGGTTGTGACCTGTGTTTCATCACAACAGCAGCAGACAAGCTAGGACACTTGCCTTATATTTCTCTGGCTAAGACTAAATGTATTCAGGACATATACAATGTCTACCTGTCTTAGTCTCGAGTGAGAGGACGAGTTTTCAATATTTTTACAGCTGAATACGCTATTAATTATGGGATATTTTGTAAATGTACTACCTATCTGTGTTGAGGTATATTTCAGTTAGACTTCTTTTGTTGGTAGTTTTGATCATGAAAAAGTTGAATATTTGTTAAAGTTTTTTTTTTCCTCTATGATGATCATACGGTCCTTGCCATCATTCTCTACTGTGGCATGTCAATATTATGAACTGTGTATGTTGAAACATTGTCAATACAATCCACCCGGACTTTTTGAATAGTCCTTAACTCACTGTTGAATTCAGTTTGCTAGCATCATGCAGAGCATTTTAATGTCTGGACTCACCAGCAGCATGTGACTATGATTTAACATATATTTTCTTGTGTAAATATCCTCTGGCATCAGGATCAAGGCAATGTTATATTCATAAGACAGATTCGGAAGTCTTTTCTTTTAATTTTTATTATTCTTCGTATATTCTCTGTATTATTTCTTGAGTCTCCTTTCTCATTTTTAATTGGTTCAGAATTTCTATTTCTTCATTGTCCTATCTACCTTGATTATCAGGTAAACACAGTCTAGAGTCATCTGAGAGGAAAGCCTCAATTATAAATTGGAAAAGTAAGATGAAATGTTCTTGTAGGACTGTTAGAACTTCAGACATGTATCCTAAACATGCTGTTCATGCTGTTATTATACAACTTTCTATGCTCATGAACTTTAAAAAAAATGTAACAAACTTTTCCCTCCTCAGGTTGCTTTGCATCAGAGTGTTCTCATAGAAAGAAAACTCTCTCTCTCTCTCTCTCTCTCTCTCTCTCTCTCTCTCTCTCTCTCTCTCTCTTTCTCTCTCTCTGTGTGTGTGTGTGTGTGTATGTGTGTGTGTAGGAACTTTGCAACTTTGCACTTCCCCTAGATGATTGCACAAGTTTGGCAAACACTGTTTTCAGGAGCCTATCACTCACCTCAATATTTCTCTGGAATAAATGATGCTCTTTCCACTTTCATTTCTGATTTTACTTTTGAGTCCTTTCTCTAATTTTTAAGGGTTTATCTACTTTGGCTATCTTTGTAGAAAACAACCCTTATATTCAATATTCTATTGCTTTTCCAATCTATTTCATTGCTGTTTTTATCTTTTTCCTTTCTCCTACTAACTTCGGGCTTAAGTTTGTATTTTGTTTTTGTTTTGGGGGGTCTTGTTCAATTTCTTTAGGTATATAGCATTAATTTGAGATCCTCTTTTTATGTAGGTTTTTTTAAACTAACTTTTTCTTAGAATGACTTCTGCTGCATCCTGTCAGCTTTAATATGAATTCTGTCCATCTTGTCTCAACATATTTTTACATCTCCCCTTTACCTTCTCCCTTGGTCCATTCGTTGTTCAAATGCCCAGATTTTGTTGTTCTTGTTTTAAATTTTAATGTGTCCATTAATTTCCCCAAAGTCCTATTAGTGACTTTGGCTATCACAACTCTGTGGTCTGTAATGACGCCTGTTAAGAGCTCCAACCTGTTCATGTTTATGAACCTGGCTTTGGCATGATTGTGACCTTTCCTGGAGACTCCTTTTTTTGTGCTTGGAAAGAACATACATTGTATGTTTGGTGGAATACTCTGTTCATGGATAGCAGGTTTGTTTAGTCTACAATCAATTTATATTAAATATTTCACTATTGATTTTCTGTTGAAATAATTTGTCCTTGATGAAACTGGAGTATCTGACCCTTACTGTTGGTGATTTAAAATCTTTCTTCTTAATGCCTGTCAGTATTTATGTGTTTAGGTGCTCCTATATTGGCTACATACACACTTACAGCGATTATAGCCTCTTGATGACAGCCATATTGTCACAATATAATGACCTTTGTTGCCTCATCTTACATATATTATGTCTGTTTTATGTTATATAGGCATCATACTCCAGTTCTGTTTTTTATTTCTATTTGCATATATTGTTCCATTTTTTTCTACCCCAGGCCTATCTGTTCTTGAATACAAACAAAATATCTTGCAGACAGCATATAGATGTTTCTTCTTTTTTCCCCTTTTATTGAACATAGATGGTTTTCTCTATAATATATCCTGATTACTGTTTCCCATACTTCTATTCCTCCCAATTCCTCCCTACTACTTTTACCCTCTGGTTCCACCTCCTTTAGGCCTCTTAATCGAAAACAAAAAGGCTTCTAAGGGATAATAGATAGGGAAAATAAAACCCAATACATTGCCATAGGTCAAAAAAGCAAACAAACAAACAGAAGAAAACATGCCCAAGAAAAGGCACAAGAAACAGGTATAGATACAGAAACTTTCTCATTTTCACACTCAGGAATCTGAAAAAAAAAACCCACTAAACTGGGAGCCAGTTTACAATGTCTACATTGTAAAGGGTCTGCAATGTAAAAAGAAAGAAAAACATATATAAAATATTAAATTCAATAACAACAACAACAACAACAACAACAACAACAATAAATAGTAAAGCAGCCCTGACATGACATTATGAGACAAGTAGCCTCCCAAGATGTCTTTGGATTCATTGAACTTGTTTTCTGTTGGCCATCTACTGTTGGGCATTTGTCTTACCATTAAGAAGAGTTTGGTTTCCCTTTCACTTGCAAGTGATTATCACTTTGCAAGAGATAGTGTCTGGGTTAGGTATAGGGACATGTGTCTAATTCTTTCAGCCTTGGGACATCACCTGGTGCAGACCTGTGCAGGCCTTGTGCATGCTGCCTTGGTCTCTGTGAGTTCCTATGTGTGTTACAGATTGGTTTGAAGGGCTTTGTCCCCTTGGCTCTTATACTCTTACTGCCTTCTCTTGTGCGGGGTTCCCTGAGCCCTAGGGGCTAGGGGGTTGGGGTGGGTTGATGGAGATATCAGCTTTGGGGCTGAGTGCTCCAAGGTCTCTTACTCTCTGCACACTGCCTTGATGTGAGTCTATATTTGTTCCCATCTGCTGCGGAAGGAGACTTCACTGTCTATGAATGAGCAAGGCAGTCGTCATATTTGTCTTTCTTGGTCTGGGTTAACTAATGCAAGATTTAAAAAAAAAATAGTGCCATATATTTACATTTGTATTGCATGGTTTCAGTTTTAACAGCTGACTAATACCCCACTGTGAAAATGTACCACATTGTTTTTTTTTATCCATTCCTTTGTTGAGTGACATCTATGCTGTTTTAAATTTTTGGCTTTTATGAACAGACGGTTGAACATAGTTGAGCAAGTGTCTCTGTGCTAGGATGAAGTGACCTTAGGGTGTGTGCCCAATAGTGCACACACCCTAAGGTCACTATCTTGAGGTAGATCAATTCCCATCTTTCTGAAGAACTGCCACACTGATTTACATAGTGACTTTTATAAGTTTCCACTTCCACCAGCAATGGACAGTGTTCACCTTACTCTACATTCTTGATAGCATGAGCTGTCGCTTGTTTTATTGATCTTAACTATTCTGATGTGGCATAAGATACATTCTCAGAGTAATTTGATCTGCATTTCCTTGATTACTAAGGATGTTTCTCTAAGTGTTTCTTGGCCATTTGAGTTATCTCTATTGAGAGTTCATTGTTGCCATATGTGCCCCACTTTAAAACTGGGTTATTTGCTTTTCTTGATATCTAGTTTCTTAAGTTCTTTATTTTTGATATTCACCCTCAGTCAGACGTGAATTAACAAAACATATTTTCCCATTCTGTAGGCTACCATTTTGTCTAAGTGATGTCATTTCCCATGCAGAAGCTTCTCAGTTTCATGAGGTCCTATTTATTAATCATCTTAATGCTTGTGTTAATGGCAGATGTTCTGTTCAGAAAATATTTTTATGTGCCAGTGAGTTCAAGGCTATTCCTTACTCTCTCTTCTATAAGGTTCATGTATTTGGTTTTAGGTTGAGGTATTTGATCTATGTGGAATTGGGCTTTATGCAGAATAATAAGTATGGATCTGTTTGCATTCTTCTATGTGCAGCCATCCATGTTGACTATTGGAAAGGCTTTTTTTCCAGACTTCTTTATCAATAGTCAGGTGTCTGTAGGTGTGTGGATTTATATCTGGCTCTTAACTGGATTCCATTGATCCACATGTCTGTTTTTGTACCAGTCCTATGCCATTTTTTGTTTTGTTTTATTGGATATATTCTTTATTTACATTTTAAATGTTATCGCTTTCCCCAGTTCCCCCCATCCCGGATACCCCCCGTCCCATTCTCCCTCCCTCTACTTCTATGAGGGTGTTCTTCCACCTATCCCACTCCCACCTCCCTGCCCTCAATTCCCCTAAATTGGGGCATCTATTGAGCCTTCATAGGACCAAGGATCTCTCCTCCCCTTGATGCCTGACAAGGCATTCCTCTGCTACATATGTACATATGCAGCTAGAGACATGTGTACCCTTTGGTTGATAGCTTAGTCCCTGGGAGCTTGGGGGTGGGGGTGGGGGGTGGAGGATGGGGAGGGGTGGGGGTGAGGGAGGTGGGGGCAGGGAAGGGTCTGGTTGGTTCATATTGTTCTTCTTCCTATGAGGTTGCAGACCCCTTCAGGTCCTTTAGTCTTTTCTCTAACTCCTCCATTGGGGACCCTGTGCTCAGTTCAGTGGTTGGCTGTGAGTATCTGCCCCTGTATTTGTAAGACTCTGGCAGGGCCTCTCACAGACCACATGAAGCTCAAGAAGAAAGAAGACCAAAGTGTGGGTGATTCAGTTCCTCTGAGAAGGGGAACAAAATACTCACAGGAGCAAATATGTAGATAAGGTGTAGAGCAGAGACCAAAGGAAAGGTCAACCAAAGACTGTATCACCTGAGGATTCATCCCATATACAGTCACCAGACCCTGACACTATCGTGGATGCCAAGAAATGCTTGATGAAAGGAGCCTGATATGGCTGTCTCCTGAGAGGCCCTGCAAGAGCCTTACAATCTCTACAGTACAATTTGAGGTTGGAGATGGTGACACCTCCATCAGCTCTTTTATTATTTAGAATTGTTTTAGCTATTGTATTTGTATGTGTGTGTGTTCAGTTATGAAGCTGAAAATTATCCTTTTGACATCTGTGAAGAATTTTGTTGGCATTTTGATGGGTATTGCATAGATTCTGTAGATTACTTTTGGTAGGATGTCTATTCTTACTACCTTAACCTACTGATCCGTGAGCATGGGATATCTTTCCATCTTCTCATATCTTCCTCGATTTCTTCAATATTTTATTAAAGCTTTTATCATCCAAGTGTTTCACTTGCTTGGTTAGAGTTACCTCAAGATATTTTTGAGAGTACTATGAAGGGTGTTGTTTTTCTGATTTATTTTTTTCTACATTCCAGTTTTCATTTGTCTACATGAAAGCTACTTATTTTTGTGAGTTGATTTTGCACCCAACTCCTTTTCTGAAAGTGTTTATCAGCTGTAGGAATTTTCCAGTGGAATTTTTAGGATAACTTACACATACTATCATACCATTCACATGTAAACATGCTTTGACTTATTCCTTTCCAATTTGTATCCCCTTAATATGTTTCAGTTTTCTTCTTGTTCTTCAAACACTATATTGGATATGAATGGAGAAAGTGAACAACCTTGTCTTATTTTTGATTTTAGTGGAATTGCTTTGAGTTTTTCTCCACTTAAATTAATGTTGGCTATGGACTCACTTTAAACTGGCATTTGTTATGTTGAGGTATATCCCTTGTATGCCCAATTTCACCGGGACTTTTATCATGAAGGGATTTTGAATTTTGTAAATGGCTTCTAATAAATTGATCATGTGTCTTTTGGTTTATTTACATGATGGATTGCATTTATCCATTTACATATATGGAGCCATCTCTGTATGTCTTGATCACAGTGAGTGATCTTTGTGATGTGCTTTTAGATTCAGTTTACAAGTATTTTATTGACTATTTTTTCATGTATGTTCATAAGAGAAATTGGTCTGTAATTTTCTCTTTTTTTTTTATTGGATCTTCATGTGATTTGGTCCATTTGGTTTATAACCAGAATTTCTCTGTTTCGCTTTATCTGTTGGTAAGAGTAAAATATCACAATCTCCCACTATCAATATGTGAGGGTCATTATGTGACTTAAGTTGTATTAGTGTATTTTTTTATGAACCTGGGTTCCCTTGTATTTGTTGCATAGATGTTAAAAATTACAGTATTTTTTGCAATTTGGTGGATTTTTCCTCTGATGAGTATATAGTAGCCTTCCCTATCTCTTCTGACTAGTTTTGGTTTGGTCTAATTTGTCAGATATTAAAATGACTACACCAGCTTACTTCTTAGGTTCATTTGATTAAAATATCATTTTATATCCTTTTACCCTTAGGCGATGTTTATCCTTGATGTCAAGGTGTGTTTACTGGATGCATCAGATTGATACTGTTTTCACATTCATTCTTTGTGTCTGTGTTTTTATTGGGAGAATTGAGCTAATTGATAGAGTTATCAATAAGCAGTGTTTGTTGATTCCTGTTATTTTGTTGTGGCGTGTGTGTGTGTGTGTGTGTGTGTGTTTGTGTGTGTGGTGTTCCCCTCTTTTGATTTACTGGCCTGGAATTATTATTGCTTGTGTTTTCTTGTGTGTGCTTAACCTTTTAAGGTTGGAGTTTTCCTTCTAGGGTTTAAATTTGGTTTTATTATTAACTATCTTATTTTATCCATCTGTGATGATTGCAAGTTTTGTTGGGTATAGCAGTTTTGACTTCTATCTGTGATGTCTTATAGAGTATGCTTTACATTTGTTCAGACTCTTCTGGCTTCTAGAGTCAACATTTAGAAGTCAAGTGCTATTCGAATAGGTCTGCTTTTATATGTTTCTTGGCCTTTTTATCCCTTGCAGCTTTAAATATTTTTCTTTGTTCTGTTTATTTAATGTTTTGATTATTATGTGCTGAGGGGTCTTTTCTGGTCCATTCTATTTGTGTTCTGTATGTTTCTAATACCTTGATAGGTTAGGGATATTTTCTTCTATGATTTGCTTAAAATACTTTCTATGACTTTGACCTGAGTTTCTTCCCCTTTCTTTATATCTATTATTTTTAGATTTTGTCTTTTCATAGTGGTCCCAGGCTTTCTGGATGTTTTGTTCTAGGATTTTTTTTTTATTTAACACTTTCTTTGACTGAGGTATCTGTTCCTTCTATCATGCCTTCAATGCCAGAGATGCTCTCTTCCATCTCTTTCATGATACTGATGAAGCTTGCCTATGAGATTCTTGTACAAGTTCCTAAATTTTTATTTCCAGATTTTTCTCAGTTTGGGTTTATTTATTAATCAGTATTTCAACTTTCAGGTCAGGACTTGAAGTATTTTATTTATTTCTTTCCACTGTCTGTGTTTTCATAGATTTTGTTAAGGGATTTATTAATTTCCTCCTTAAGGATTCCTTACGTATTCATAAAGTCTATTTCAAGGTATTTGTCTTTGCTATGCTGCAATCCTCAGGCCTTTCTGTGGTAGGGTTGCTGAATTCTGGTGGAAACATACTGTACTGGCTGTCATTGATTGTGGTTTTCCACTGGCATCTCGGCATCAGACTGAAATTCTAGGTGTTCATGTCTGGTCTTGTCTTGGTTGGGTGGGTATTTTGTTTCTTGGTTTCTCTTGTCTTCTCTGGTTTCTAGGAGAGTGTCATGGTTACATGATGCTGTAGGGAATTCTTGGATCCTGCTAGGTGTGGCCATTGGGGGTTCTGGGTAAAATATTTTTCTAGGTATTGGGAGCTGACACATATGAATGAGGACGGGCTGGCCATGGGGTCTTGAGGGGATCCACAGGATGGAGGAAGGAAGGGTGTTCACCAATTTTGCTTAGTACCATGGGAATAGGGGCAGAGAGCAAGGGGAGGTCACAGCCCATAGTTTCTTACAGAGCTGGGAATGAGACTGGGTGGCTTGGATTTAGAAGAGCTGAGGTAGAATGAAGACTTTAAACTAGTCTACCTGCGTCCCTGGTTACAGAGGTGTGTGGGTTCCCAGGATTGCCTACTGTGGTTTCAGGGCTGAGATAAGTGCTGAGTCAGGAATGGAAGGGTAGAGGGGAAGATGTGTGTGATCTGGCTGAGGGGTAAGGAGAACCTGAAGCAGGTGGTCTGCCACAGAGCTGAAGGTGAGACTGAAGGATTAGATTTGGAGGGCAGGAGGGAGACTTGAAGATCCATAGTGAGCCTAGCTGCCCCTCCCCCACCCACTTTGCTACCCTCTCTTTTGCTAGAGAATTTAATGCACTGATGTTTAATGTAGTTGCTGACAGGTAAGACTTACTGTTGCTATTTTGCCCATTGTTTTTTTTTTCTTTTATTGGATATTTTATTTATTTACATTTCAAATGTTGTCCCCCTTTCCAGTTTCCCCTCCACAAGCTCCCTTCCTGTACCCCTCCCCCTGCTTCTTTGAGGGTGCTCCCCCCAACATAACACCCTGGTATTCCCCTACACTGGGGCATCAAGCCTTCACAGGACCAAGGGTTTCTCCTTCCTCCTGTTGATGCCTAAGAAGTCCTTCCTCTGCTACATATGCAGCTGGAGCCGTGGTCGTTCCATGTGTGCCCCTTGGTTGGTAGTTTAGAAAGTCTTCTGATCTTCCTTCTGCTATTACTGTCCTTTCTTGATTTGGTAAATTTTCTTTGATTTTTTTAAATGTTTTTCCCTTTCTTCTTTGGCAAACATACTGTAGGTTTTTGCTTTATGGGTACAATTAAGTTTATGGAAAAAATCTTATAGCAGTACAGTAAATTTTAAACCTGGATAAAAAAAATCTAACTTCAATTATTTATAAAACTTCTTCCTTGTAGGACTCTAGCTCAAGCACAGCCAACACAGCTCTGGCAGGCCTTACTCTTCTTCCCTTTTCCCTTTGCCTTGCTAAACACACACACACACACACACACACACACACACACACACACACACACAAAACATTTGATTATATCCATATAACCAAGGTCTCTTCCCTTATTTCCTTTTCCTCCCAAGGCTGACTACCAAGGTCCAGCTATCAAAGTATTGCAGTCCAGCAATCAGAAGTACCCTTTGGCTGCCCTAATTAACATGCTCAATCAAAATATACCACCACATGCTAACACAGCCTTTCCCCCCTTTACCTTTACAAACTGCCATTTTTTAATGGGCCACATTTGCCTCCTCTCTATCCAGAGGCAGTCTCTGTCTCCAACTCTGGAACAAACATCCTGGGCCCCTCTCCCTTGTTCCTTTCCTCATTTTCTCTTGTCCTCTGACTTCTGTCTTTGTCTCTTCTTCCCTGTTTTTTGTCCCTCTGCGGCAAATAAATATCTTTTGTGCTGATAATTTGGCCCAGGGGGTCTTGAGTTGATATTAATCTTTACATTCCTCCCCGAATTTTTTGTTTATACATATTTTGAAATTGTGTACTTTACTAATTTTAGTGGAGCTTCTCCTCTGTTAACTTTAAGTTCATTCTTAGATTTTAAGAGCAAAGGTCTGGTTGGGTTTTTTGTTTTGTTTTGTTTTGTTCTTGTGATATGTTTCACATCCAGCTCAATACAATGACGAACACAGAATACTGTTTATTGCTTCGAGATCAAGATTGACTTATCAGTTTAGAGTAGTGGCTCTCATCCTGTGGGTTGCAACCCCTTTGGGAATAGAATGTTTTCACGGGAGTTTGCCTAAGACCATAAGAAATATCAGATATTTATATTACCATTCATAACAATAGCAAGGTTACAGTTATGAAGTAGCAATGATAATAATTTTGTGGTTGGGGGGTCACTGTAACATGAGGAACTGTATTAAAGGGTCACAGTGTTGGGAAGTTTGAGACCCATTGGTTCAGAGAATGAAGCCCTGTGAGTTTTGATATAATTGTCATGCCACTGTTGTGTCATCTGCTGTCGTTAATGCCATGTTCCTCTCTTCTCTCGTCCCAATCACAGCATGTGCATTCCGGTACAATGGGCTCTCCTTCGTCTACCTTATCTACCTCTTGCTCATTCCTCTGTTCTCAGAACCAACCAAAGCAACGATGCAAGGTAAGGTCCCTTATTGGTCCTCAGCAGAGCGATAAAACTTGCATGTGCTTTTCTCAACTCCTGGGATTTGTCTTTATTCAGCGAGAAGGGCATTATCTAGGCAGCAGAGTGGGCTGTCCAGTGTTATAAGCACTATCAAGTAGAACAGAATGATTTGCTTAAGCTACACATGTCTTTTTTATATACACAGCCATTCCCCCTATGTTAACTCATAACATAGACAGGACAAAAATTGGGAATTCTGTGGTTAATGAAAACTAACTCCTGCATGCTGACTAGTTGAACCAGCACCATTTGTTGAAAAAGCTATCTTTTTTCCACTGGATGTTTTTAGCTCCTTTGTCCAGGATCAAGTGGCCATAGGTGTGTGGGTTCATTTCTGGATCTTCAATCCTATTCCATTGATCTGCCTGCCTGTCACTGTACCAATACCATGCAGTTTTTAACACTATTGCTCTGTAGTATTGCTTGAGGTCTGGGATACTGATTCCCCCAGAAGTTCTTTTACTGTTGAGAATAGTTTTAGCTATCCTGGGTTTTTTGTTATTCCATATGAATTTGAGAATTGCTTTTTTTTTTAACTCTGTGAAGGACTGAGTTGGGATTTTGATGGGGATTGCGTTGAATCTGTAGATTGCTTTTGGCAAGATAGCCATTTTAACTACATTAATCCTGCCAATCCACAAGCATGGAAGATTTTTCCATTTTCTGAGGTCTTCTTCAATTTACTTCTTCAGAGACCTGAAGTTCTTGTCGTATAGATCTTTCACTTGTTTGGTTAGAGTCACACCAAGATACTTTATATTGTTTGTGGCTATTGTGAAGGGTGTCATTTCCCTAACTTCTTTCTCAGCCTGCTTATCCTATGTTCATAGCAGCCTTATTTATAATAGCCAGAAGCTGGAAAGAACCTAGATATCCTTTAATGGAGGAACGAATACAGAAAATGTGGTACATTTACACAATGGAATACTACTCAGCAATTAAAAACAATGAATTCAAGAAATTTTTAGGCAAATGGTTGGATCTGGAAAATATCACCCTGAGTGAGATAACCCAATCACAATAGAATACACATGGAATGCAATCTCTGAGAAGTGGATATTAATTAACCCAGAAGCTCTGAATATCCAAGCCACAATTAGCATAACAAATGACTCCCATGAAGAAGTAAGGCGAGGGTCCTGATCCTGGAAAGGCTTGATCTAGCATTGGAGGGGAGTATCAGGACAGAGAAAAAAGGAAAGAGGTAATTGGAGAATGGGTGGAGAGAAGGTTTGTGGGACATATGGGGAGGGAGGAACTGGAAAAGGGAAAATCATTTGGAATGTAAACAAAGAATATAGAAAATAATATATATATATACATATATATATATATATATATGTATGTATATATATATATAAGAAAACTAACTCACAGTGCTGTCAATTAAAATAAAGCTTGCGGTATGGCAACAGTAGCATGTGCATTGAAATAACGTGTTGTTGGGGAGAATATGGTCATTAAAAAGAGCAGAGCCACAAGGGGTACACTGGAGCCTTGTGGTGGGAGAAGTGGGTAGGAAGCCTAGCTTTCTGCCATTCCTTGCTGGTATATCAGTTGAGTTTTTGTGTTTGTTGTTTGTTTTGCTTGGCTTTTTTTTTTTTTTTTTTTTTACATATTCTTTACGTACACAGTAAAAGCAGAAAGCAGTATCTTTACTTTAGATAGTATCTAACACAAGTTCCTGTGAAGCTTTTAATGCTTATTTATTGTTCTGTGAGGCAGAGAGGAGAACAGTGACTGTATCCTGACGGTCCAGTTAGGTAGCACATTCTGGTTTGTGATTGCCCTTTGTTGATTGAAGTTCTTCCACAAATATGAAAATGAAGCTCCCTTAAGCCCGGTGAAATAAACTGTTTTTGTGACACGTTGCCATTACAAGAAGAAATAAGGACCGTGCCAAATGCTGTAGGTGAGTGAAGTGGCTATGTGTTTCCATGACAGGAAAAGGAAATTCAGTTTGTCCTGACCCTCAGTGGCGTGAGAAAGGCCATTGGTGGTGACTGCCTTTTAGTGATGAGCTCTTTTGAAGAAAGAGCAAAGACCGTACAAAGGCCAGCAAACAACTTCATTTTTCTCCCCCTTCCTGATTGTGGGCTTTAGATACTGCTTTGCCCATTTATTCTTGTAGTTAGAGCTACAGATGCTATGCCTCTTTCCCTGATGCAGAAGAACATTCACATTATAGCTCTGAATTATGTGCTTAATAGACCAAGTTAAGAAAAACTAGAGAAACAGAGGTTTATGTGGATCCTTATTAAACAACAAATTCAGTGTTTATGGGAGTCTGTTCACCATAACCTCACTTTGAAGATTTCAACATAGGATTTCTGGCTTCAGAAATGATATTATTGTATCTTGGCAACTCCTGTTCCAGAGTTTGAAATGCATACTGCAAAGAAAGATTTTGTGAGCATTCAGACCACAGTGCTTTTTAAAATGGGTGCTTTCATATGCTCCCTTGAATTGTCTGTTGCTCCTATGTCAATATAGGCTTCTGTTCGATGTGGAGATCAAGTAAATACAAATCGTCTTCACCCTTGTGTGACAGCTCTTAGATTTTCGTTTTTATCCCCCAGTCAATAACCATGAATCTCTTAATAATTTTAGAGGTGTCCATTGGGCGAAGCCCAGTATACTGGGCCCTGACACTATCAGGATATTACACATACAACATAGAATCAAAAACTACAGAATCCTCCACATGTGCAGAAATACTCTGTGAATGAAAAGTTGCAAGGTCAGTGAGCACAGAAGACCACAGGTGCCTGCTGATTCTGGTCCCATCGGAAGAGAAGGGCAGAGGAGGCTTACTAGGAAATCCCTACATCCTCATTCGGAAGCAGCATCCTGGTGTTTCATTTTCCTTTTTCCTGCTTTTTAGCACCAGGAAACATGACTGATGTTAACATAACCTCATCTGTTTGTTTGCTTCTGTAATATACATGATTTTTTTTTCTGATCTGCAGGACTCAAACCCCATGCATTTCCAGTGACTGTGTGGAAAGACAACGTGGGTTAGATGTTCCTAGTTGATGTGAGGGCCTGCATGGAGCCAATGGGCTCACGTCCCAGAGGAACAGCATAGCTTTTCAGGGCAGGGGTCAGGCTCAAATGCACTGAGCTGTGAAAGCCTAGGTTCATAACCACACCTCAGGAATGAGCTGACAGGTACACTGGCAAACGGTTCTCATCAAGCGCTGCACTGTACCCCCTGGGAAGCCCATGTCCACGTCCACATGTGAGCTTGGATTGGTCCCAGGAGCTGATGCAAGTGTGTCTTGCCAAGATCCTGGTGTGTTAATGCAGACACACCAAACTAGACGTAAGATGTACGCATATGGCAACTGTTCCTGTGCTGCCTGCTGCCTCTTTACTTGTGTGGATGGATGTCTTTGCTTATGTGATTGGACTTGCTTTCAGTGTTCTTACAGAGGTGCCCAGTGTGTGTGGGAACATCGGTATTATACGTTAGCTTGTATATCCTTTGATGTAGTACTTAGAATGATCCCAAATGGACAGTTCTGGGCAGTTAGCTTAGAAGCATCCAACTATCTTTAGTTTGGTGTCATCAGCAAGATGAAGCCTATTCGAATAGGAAAACTTTTAGTGCTTTGGTTACAGACTGCATTGATAAAGAAGGAAGATTATTTATATGCCCAAACACTAACACTTCTGTTTTTAAAGACTAGTTGTTAGGGGCTGGATCTCACAATCCCCTTATAGGACATGTTCCCATTTACTCAGTGAAGAGAGTTTTCTATCACATGTTGATGTCATTTGTTGAGCCCAATATTACCCCACTACACACACACACACACACACACACACACACACACACACACACACACACATACACACACACACACACACACACACACACACACACACACACACCAGCACTATGGTAATAAAAATTGCTCAGAAATTCATTATACACAACACATGGAGCTGTCTGATTGGGGAGAGATAAAATTTATACAGTCAGAGAATTCTTGATTTGAAATAAAGAGCTTGTGGGAGAGGTGAAACACATTCTGGTAGCTAGCAGGGGAATCCTATCTGTAACAGTCATGTGAGCTGCCCAAATGTCCCTTTACATACTGGTGGTTCCAGGAGCTCCCTTCCCGCTGGGGAACTCTAAAGCAACAGTTCTCAACCTGTGGGTTGCAACCTCTTTGGTGTTTAAGGACTTTTTCACAGGGGTCACATCAGATATTCTGCATATTAGATATTTACATTATGGTTTGTAACAGTAGAAAAATGATAGTTATGAAGTAGCAATAGAATAATTTTATGATTGGATACCACCTCAACATGAAGATCTATATTAAAGGATCTCAGCATTAGGAAAGTTTAGAACCTCTGCTCCAGAGATTATTATCAGACTTAAAACAGACTGAACTGTACTTTTCTGCACTTCCTGGACATGTTTCCTACCTAAATTAATAATGAGTTAAGAGAGGTCAGAGGTCACCCTCCAATAGCATTGAGAATGGCTTGTGGAAACCTAGGCAGTTCACTGATTAAATGGCTAAGACTAATAATAATGCATTAATTATTATCTCAGGGCTGAATCTTTTGGTGTTCTAACCTAAATTAGGAATGACTTTAGGTATTTCATAAAAGAATATTAAATATAAGGAATTAATTAAAAGTGATAAGAAAACCAAGAACCTGGGAAGAATGTTGAAGCAGCACAGGATATCAGCCAGGTGTATGCTGTGTGCATGCGTGTGAACTCGTGGACCATTGGAAACTGGTAGAACCATAGAATCCATCAGTAACAGGACCATTGGAAACTGTTAGAACCATAGAATCCAGACAGCATGTCTGTATGTAAATCATCATTACTCTTCCTCCCCACTAAGGAGTATGTCACTTGGGTGCAGTGGTCAGGGGAAAGGGCTCATGCTAGCTAATGCCTGATGGTTCACAGGCTTAGGGATAATGGTTTTCATCATCATTCATCTGTAACATGGCTGAATATGCCTAGTTCCTCAAGACTGTGCATTCTCAACTGTTCTTCCAGAACAGTCTCCTCTAGAGGCCTTCTATGTTGTCAGATTGTCAAATGTCTCAAATAGTGTACAGAGCCAAATAGACTTCTTTGTCGATTACCTGGGCTCCGACACTCACTGATAGCTGCACAGAATAGACTAATCTAGTATGTACACAGCCGTTTCCCTCTGTGGTCACAAGCCACTTTCTATTGTCCTTGCATCTTACCCTGGATTTCTCAATCAATGGCTTTTCGCCATCTAGTGTGTTCTGCATGCTGACAAGGCTGCTCGTCAAAGCCCCTTACCTATAACGACTCTTTGAGCTCCACTAACATCGTTTTTTATATTATCCACAAGGCAAAGAACCACAGGTTGCAAATAGACAGCCTTGCCATTAGGTTTGCTGGAGTCTAAGCAAGCTTTAGGCATGAAGGTCACCTGGACTCTTAGGTCTTACCTTAGATTGATACAGTGTGCTTTTGCTCTCCTGTGCATGAACATCAAGATAGTGGGGAATGCACTACTATATTGACTATTGTGCCTGGCTTGTGGGAGACCACCAGACAATGTTTACAGAATGAATGAATTTACCCCAGGGTCTAGTTCTTGCAAAACATTTGTGAACATAGCTACCCTCACCATGACCTCTGTAATAGTGAAATCATTCAATAGTTTATTGCGTACACAGGTCCTCTGGAGACAGAAGCACAGGGTACCACAGGCTATGGGATTCTGCTGTTCTCAATTTCATTAGGATCAGAGAATCACAAGTAATTGAAGACATCAAGTCTGCTAAAATGTCTTGTGTGTTCAATTACAATGATGGGCATTTTATTTAAGCATGTGATACTGGAGGAGAGGAAATGAGAATTTTCTTGCTGTTCATAAACAGAGTGTGTTGGGTTAAGGATTGAGACAGGCCTCCATTAAATTCTTTAACAAGTGTGTAATTAACATCACATGGCCTAGTGTTTCAAATTTGGGAGGAGTTATGTTCTTCATCCAGGTACACAATAGGTTTCTTATACTGTATATTCTGAGGATAACATGCTGGTAAACATGGTTTGTATTTGGTTCAGATGGGAGATGGGTGTTTGAAACATGTGGTTTGAAAGACCACAGTGGTCATCAAACCCAGAATTTGAAAGTTCAGCATTATTTGTTTCAGTGTCAGAGTTATGCTAGATCCAAGTGTTTGGCATGTAGAAAATGTTCTCATTAATGGCGATGGCTAATCTTCAGTAAAAGACTGTATAAGTTCTTCCTAAACAACAACAAAGAATTAAGAGATTTCCTAGGTTCCTTAATGTTTTGATCCTAGATATCTCATAATATTTAGGAGAATTAGCCTGTTAATAGTGAGCTAGTAGCAATGTCTACTAAGTACATCTGATTATTTTCATGCATCTGTTAATTTCTCTCAGTGACCTCTCGAGCAGTATACTGCATTATTTAAAACATTATTACATGGTGCCAGAGAGATAGCGAGACATTTGGAGCACTTGTTCTTGCAGAGGACCTGGGTTCAATTCCAAGCACCACATGGTGGGTCACAGCCATCTATAACTCAAGTTCCAGGGGATCTGATACCTTCTTCTGACTGCTGAAGGCACCAGGCACAAAAATACATGTAGGCAAAACATTCATACCTGTTAAATAAATAGACAGGCAGACCTTACATAGATAAATAGATGATAGTTAGATGATAGATTGAAAGATTGATAGATCAAAAGATAGATAGATAGATAGATAGATAGATAGATAGATAGATAGATAGATAGATAGATAGATGGATGGATGGATGGATAGATTGATGGATAGGTGGATAGGTGGATAGATAGATAGATAGATAGATAGATAGATAGATAGATAGATAGATAGATAGATAGACAGACAGACTATACCATCTATATTGTAGGTGGAGGCATGGTTCTAGGTGGGTTGGCAGTAAGCCCAGGACACTGTGTGCATGGTCTGGCTATTGGCTTCTATGGTATTCCAACTCATGCCCTGGACAGAACTTAGTTCTCTGGGGTTTCGGAAGGAAATAAGGAAGCCAAGTTCGTTCGTTAGTTAATATTTTTGGCTGACAGATAATTTGGCTCTGAACACATATATCTGGGAAGACTGGGTCTGTTTAAGCATAACATATCAGTGTGGATAGATGGCTTATGTGTACCTTACTTAGACAACATATCACGTTAAGTGTGTCCAGTTTTGCCTTTCAACAGATGGTAATCAAAAGACCGTCATCCTTCACGAGGCACTACATCGAGTTTGGTGGAGGATGAAGAGGTGTAGAAAGACTGGCATTTCCCTGGAGTGGGCCTTTCACACCCCATGCTTTATGCAGCTGGCTGAGTGTTGGCTTTTCCAGTCTAACTGCTTTTGGAAGGTGCCTACTTAACCTCGGCCGAGCTGCTGTCACTTTCGTAAGGGCAATTTCATGCTTCCCCTTTGTCTCTGTCTGGAGACAAGAGAATGAAAGCTGTGGTGGAGAACTGGTGTCCCTGTGAGAGGAGTCTGACTCAGGTCACGGTGTTCAGAGTCAAGCTGGATGTGGATAAAGCTAGCCACTAAATGGGTTGCGTTGATTTCAGAAGAAAAGGGCGGGGTGCTTCATGCAAAGCAGCGGCTGAAGCTTACTGCTCATTGTGAGGGAGATAGTTTGATGCTGACTGGGATGATACATGTAGCAGGTGTATGTACCACCACGATGCTTGTGTGGAATAATACATGAGATCTCACTTGTTATCAGATGCCATATCCAGGCAGCATCCCCAGGTCCTGGTTGATTCTAGAACTACCAGAAGCCAAACAGTATCCTCCAGATCCAGTTCAGATTTTCCTGTGGCCAGGTGCTCTCCTGGAGGATGGTTGCAAGCAACTTTCATCACTATCTGCTATAAGCCAGATGCTCCGGATTAATAGGCGATTGTTCTAGTACAATTAGAAATGGGCCCACAGGCTGGGGAGGGAGACACACATCCATCTACAGTGTGATATTTGCATATGCCTGCTTGCTTAGCTCTACAGCAAGTCATTTTTGTTCATGTTTGTCTTCTTGAGTACAGCCATACTCATGGTGACAGCATGGGGGTATGTGTTAGGTTTGGGACTTGGGGCTAAAGTAGCCACGTGCATGCCCTGCAGTCTCTCTCTGTCTCTGTCTCTATTTCTGTCTCTGTTTTTATCTCTGTGTCTCTCTGTCTCTGACTGTCTCTGTCTCCCTCCTTCCCTCCCTCCTTCATGACAGGTGCTATAAAAGAAATGGCAACCTCTCTACTTAGAGTGGGTCTACTTCAGTGGGTCTTTGGCCCTGTAACAGAATCTCAAGTTGTATGGATTCCTGGAGAATGACTGGATCCCTAATTCTTCCCCAAGAAAGTTTATGGAACACAGGTTACCAGACACCAAGATATCAGGGGGCTTGGATGTCATATTCCTATCTGTGTAGAGGATTCACCTTAACCAAATATGCCCCAATCTCCTCCCTTCCCCATACCCTGTAATTCACACATTAGCCAGATTCCCTTCTCTAGATTAGTATGCTCCTGCCCCATACCACCAGTGTGGACTCAGATACAGACCAGCTAGAGACATGAAGCCTCTCCTTTCTGCAAAACTTCTAAAAAGGAACTTTACCCCTGCCACACAGGCGGGCTCCAACCTCTCCCTAGAGCCCTGCTGTGCTGTTTGTCTGTCTGCTTGCACCAAGAGTAACTATTGTAATAATTCTCTTACCCAACCAGACAATCCTCTTTAATGTTCCCCCCTGAACGGCAAACCTAAAACCTTTCTGTAAGCACCTCACACCAGATGTGGATGGCAGACATGAGTTTTCTGTGCTCCAGGATGGTGGCAGTTCCTTGTGGAATTGGCAGAACACAGAGAACAGCCCATTCTTTGTCAGTGCCAGTAAAATTGTCAAGGGACTAGCAGAAGAACTGCAGAGTGCTAGCTTTTGCAGGCTTTGCTGAAGAGGTTTTTGATGTGCAGCTTGCAGAGATTTTACTTGCCTTCTTATTTAGAATAATTGTGGATAGCTTTTCTTTTTTGAATGAATTTGGTTTTGTTATTTGCTCTGAAGAGAAATGATTCCTCTGGTGCTTCCTCTGGTTCATGTAGTCACATTTACACCTTGCATATTATCATTGGTACTTTTTCTGCTTGGTGGGATCTCTTGCAGCGTTTGGGAAGGCAGGGGTAGAGAGGAGTAGAAAATAAAGGGCGTCGTTGTGTTCTGTGACAACCATAAACAGGTGGAATTTACAGCAGGCCAGGTTAACACTTGCAAACTTTTGCCAAAGTTGCCTTAGAATGATCAAAAAGACGAATGTATTTTACTTTATGTCACTCTGAATAGGACCCTAGTTAAGCAAAAGTAGTACTAATCTTCTGAATTATATAAAAAAATTAACGTATATAATATTTATATATTTTAATTATATTTTATTACTAATAAATGATATCAATGACATAATCCTATAAATCTTTTTAATCCCCCTACACATCCAAATTGCCTTATTCCAAGGTTCTGACCTATCCTACACTTAGCCAGAATACTAACAGCACCCCGAACAAAGAAAAATGGTTCTCAGTTTCTCTACTTAAAGAGGCAAAGAGGTCTGTAACTTGTAAAGCTGTGTTTAGACATCAGAACGGAAATAGTAGCAGATATTTAAAACAGCCTGCATCTGGTTTTTGTTATAAATAGTCTTTAGACCATTAGGCTTATTATTACTGTGTTTTACTATGTCATAATAAACCAAATGGCAAGAAAATAGTTAATTGGATAAATTACTTGGTAAGTGTTTTATTGCCAATAAGATCAGCTTACCACCCCAAAGAGTGCTAACCAAAGTAATTAGAAGTTTTTGTCTCTGTTTTTTAAATCAACTATAGAATGCTTAGGGTTTCTGTCCTTTCTAGGACAGGATAAGCTATTATCCCATTATTGTTGTGAATTTGGCATGCAGGCAGCCAGAGGGACTTTCAGGCAACATAATTCTTGGTTCAGGAAACAGCAGGTTGTGTTAGTGCATGACAATAGAAAAGATTATGAAAATCCCAAACATTTCTTCATTTGGTTCCGACAAATGGTACTTATGAAGCAAACCCAGTATTTTTTGACTATAGTGTAGCGTTCGTTTGAAATGATCTCAGTTTGTCGATCTGTCCTTCACATCATGATGTTCACAGACATTTCTTATACTCTTCCTGGGCCAGACCTGGTGTAAAGCTACTCACCCTGCAATGGTGAGCAGGACACAGCTCAGAACACGGCTCTACCACCTGTTGGCTCTCTACTGTAGGGCAAGCTACTGAAAATTCCAGCTCTCTGTATTCGGTGCCTGCTGAGCTCGGCATGTTCCTGGATAGAGCTGCTGAGAGGCAGCGTCGCAGGTGATTGGGAGCCAGGTTTGTGATGTATGCTCAGTAGACGCAACGATGGCTGCAGAGAAGACTTTTGCTTTTCTGTCTTGGGGATCAACTCGCAAGAGATCAAGGCTTTGCTTTGGCTCAGAGCTTTCAGGTTTCCTGTCCATGGTGTGCTGTCTCCATTGTTTGTGTCTGGAGGAAGGCGGAGGGAGAGAGCATCAGAGGGGTGTGGGCTATGATGGAGGAGGATGCTTATCTCTTGGAGGCCGGTGGCAGCTTTAAGATATAACAGAAAAAGGTATGCTCCCAGTGAGTGCTTCCTCCAACAGGACCCCGCCTCCTAATTCTCCACTGACAGTGTTAGCATATCTGTGGCCTTTGGTGGTGGGGGTGGTAGGGTGGGGGTGGGGAGGTGGGGTGTCCAATCTAAACCAAGGAAAGAACCATCACTTCTTTCTGACTTTAAAAATTCATTTTCCATTCAAGAATATTCTACTGTATGTGATTTACTTACATAGTACTTGAGTCTTTTTTTAAAAAAAAATTTTTTTAAACTAGCTTGTTTCAGAGCCTGCAAAAGACCAAGTTTGAATTTACTTATTGGCCAAGATGGATGCATCATTTGTGTAACTTCTCTTACACATATCCATATACCTAGACTTGGACAGAGGTATGGGGAAGAAAATTTCAGGATAAAAGCTTGCATTGAGTTCTCAGGTGAGGTTACCTATAGTTACAGGAAGGATAAGCAGGTGGGAGCATGCTTGCTAGAGCCCAGGCAAGAATTCCTCCACCCAGTGTTTCCTTAGCCCTTACACACCTTCAGAGTCTACTGAGTAATGCTGGAAGCTAACGGTCTAAGAAATTAATTTATGGAGGGAGTGCTTCTAATATGAATAATGCAGTGATCCATGGAGACATTCCTTCACCTTCTGAATACTCTGATAACAACAGTGGAGATAAGTGCGGACATTAGCCATGCCCTCTCCTTGCATCGGAGCACATAAGTAGCCGATTATTGAACTCTTAACGGCAATTGGGTATACGTTTTCAGTATTGAACAGGAATGGATGCTGGCATAAAGCATGCATTTGTTTGCTTTGGCTCATTGGGTGCTGAACATCTGAAGTGTGTTGTATAAGTGCTTGGTAGTGGAGCCTCAGTGTTTTCAATCTTGAAGCTCTGGAGTGAAATGCCTCCCCGCCCCCTTCTCATCTTTCCCTCATCTAGTTCTTAATTCTGCTGACCCTCATGTTCTACACTATGGAGTTGCAAATGCTATGGAGGCTGTGAGGTGTTTCGGAATAGGTCACCACAGTCCTCTCTGACAACCTAGCAAAGGGTCTATCATGTTTTAAAATGTGGTGTGTGATATCCAATGTGATGGCATATGTTATAATGTGCTGTTGTCACCCACTCATTCTGTCATTGATGAAATACTCAGGCATTTCATCAACTTACAATCAGGACAGGTTTAGCTTGGCTCATGGTTTCAAAGGTTTCAGTCCAGGGTTGGGTAACTTTGTTTCTCTTGGGCCTGTACTGATGTAGCATGTCCTGGTGGGACAGTGTGGTAGAAAATGTTCTTACTTGACAGCCAGGAGGGAAGGGGGAAACAGGAAGGTAAAGGACCCAGGAACTAACTTCCATCAACTAGATCCCTACCTCCTAAAGTTTCTACTTCCTAATGTTTCTACCACTTCCATATGGTGCTGTGGAACAGAGAGCAAGTTTCCAACAAGTGGGCCCTTAGAGGATATTCACCCAAACTGTATAGCTGCCCTCTTAGACTTAGCTGTTATCTCTATGACAGCAGTCCAGGACTCCCTTTTCAGGGTCTTAGACCTCACTGGAACAGGACCTGAGTATGGGCATACGTGTTGAGAACTACGTGGGAACATCAGTCTTTAGATTGTCTTTCTTCCACAGCAGTCTGCCCAGCCCTTATCTGAGATCCTTTGGGAATGGATAAAGGAATGACACCATTAAATATCAGCCTTTTCCCCACCACTGTCACAGCTTTCCTGGGGACACATGGTATCTGCAAAATGAAAACTGTCTCAATGCCAAGGAGGTTGGAAAACTTTTTCTCCAGTTGTTTGTGGGAATGTCTTGACTCTTACTGTAGTGAATTCTTGTCCAGATCCCTCACCTTTTAAGAACCAGCCATTGACCCTCTTTCTGCTGGGCTGTTAGCAGTGGAAGCCTCATTTATATCATAGCATCTCAGCTGAAAGGGTCTACCCCACCCCAGGATCTTCCTTTCTGCTTGTGAGTGGGACTTCCCTCTCCATGAAAGGTCACTGTGGATCTCATCATGTCCTCTTGCCTAATTCTGGGATAACTCCACATGGCTCCACTCTAGAGGTAGTATGGACCATTGAGGTGGGGGACCCCTGGGGGACCCTGTCATGGAGGAAGAACAACTCAAATCACACTCTACACAGAGTCCTATCCAAAGGGTAGGTGAAGGCTGAATTCTGAGTCTTGTTTTGCTGACCGAAGATGAATGCTCTAGCTTATAACTGCATGACCTAGCATATTAAGAAGTTCATTCATAAGGAGGTTGCACCATGCAGAAAACAGCAGAGTGTTTTAGGAATATATTTTAGATTGATAAGCAATCTCTGAAAGAAGACCTCCCCTCCTGCAATCTGTGCCTAATGACCACTTCATGTTCTCTGTAGTCCCTTTTGCTTCCTCTCAAATGTCCACATGGGGAACTTTGTTTCCCTTTCCTAAGAAGAGCCTTCCTTCCCACATTCTCCCACCAGTTCACACATCCAGCATCACTGTGGCTGGATCATGATAGCAGACTTTGTTGTAGACATATCTAGGAGTGTCCTGGATGCTTTGATCTCCACAGGTCATCTGTTCCATCTAGAACTAAGTAGTTGAGATGAACCAGGGCTGCCTCCTCATGGACTGAAAGCGAGGAGGTGGCATTATCAAGAAGCTTTCCTTGATAAGGCACAGCCTGAGCTAGTGGGGTGAGGACCACCGCCCAACTGCCGCATCACACCATATGCGTCCCTCCTTCCGTGGTGAATTGCTAGCTGCTTAGGATAAAGGCTAATTATTTATTTAGTACCAGACTCCTGTAACAGCTAGGCATGGTCAGGAAGCAACAATGCTCTATCAGCGTTTTCATTGAAAACGATGCTTTTCAACACTGGCCTAGTCCATCTCATCAAACACAGAACAGCACCAAGGTGCTGCTTAGGCTGCAAATGGGCAGGAGCAGGTCTCTCATTGAAGCATATGTTAGTCATCAAATATTCAGCAGTCCGGGCTTTTACAAAGGCTTTGTATAGGCCAGCACATGCACTGCAGGGAATGAGGAGCCCAGCCTCTGAAAACTGGGTGTGGGAGGGCTTTGTGCTGGGAAATGGGAGGCTGGGAAGGAGGAGTGATGGGTGGGTGGTTGCCTGGGAAATCAAAAAATATTTGTGGTCCAGATTCGCTCCCTTTTTGATGATGTGTGTAATGTTCTGATACAAATTCAGTTTAAAACTTTGTACATTCATCTACATGACAGTTTAGCACAGGAAGACAGGAATAAATTAATTAATGCAGGTGCATATGATGTCAGTTTGTTCATCCATCTGACTTATATGTCTGAGATATCTACATTTTCCAGCTAACATGCAACAAAAAAAGAAATTGAAATAATCACTATAATCTACACATTTACAGTGTAGTGAGTGACCTTAGGGTATATGTTTAACTTTATAGAAGATACTTTGAAATCTAAACACAGCAAAATTATCATTATTCACAGATTCTGTATAATGAACTCACCTCCCTGCTATATTTATATTTTAAGCTTCAAATCAATATTCTAAGTGTCGTCAGAGTCACTTATAGGGACACCTAGAACCACAGAAATTTGAGTTGCCTGATGCTTTTGCTGGGAAATGGGGGATTGGCCAGGTGGAGGGAAAGGGGAGCTTGCAAAATGATTGCCTGGAAAATGACAAATATCTGTGGTATTTATACTGTGGTATTGTTGATGTGCTATATAATGAAACCCCACTTTCTTAAATGCTGCATTTGCTTTTAGATAATTTCATATTTTCAGTTGGTCTCCATGTGAGGTATTGCTCTCCAATGCTCCTGAGTATATGTAGGCTATGATCTACCTTTGAATTCAGCTCATAAAATGATGCTGTTGGCTGTAAGCCAACTGATGTTATTGAATCAACAGTGTGTGTTAAATAAGGTCCCTTTAAGCAAAGGCACATAATGACCACCTTTTAAGTATTGACAGGTCAATGAATTATAGCCTGAGGCTTGTGATAACCCAGCCCCGTGTTCCCCTCCAAGCAACCAATGAGTGTTTGTTGACAGCCTCCCTGTGAGCTTCTCTGCACATGATAAGTCAGCCCGCTGTATTTTCTGCTAGAAGGTGGGGGCTGATTAAACTCAAACAAAAGACAGAAGTGGGAGGGAGAAATGTCATACGATTTGCCAACTGTTTGGGATTTTCTCAAGATGAGCTGTTATTGTAGCAGCCTGGAGAGTAACGTGGCCTGGAAGACCCTCCCTCCGTCTAATGCTTTCTGCTTCCTATTTAGTGATGGACTCTATTTTGCATTTAGTAGTGTCTTCTGAGATCATGTGATGAAAATCTCAAATGATTGGTTTAAGAATCAGTTCTAAATCATCACAGGGATGACATGTACGGCAATTTGATAAGGAGCTTTCCTTATCAAAAAGGAAAAGTAGTCACTTTTCTTCTTTTATTTTTCTTTTCTTTTCTTTTCTTTTCTTTTCTTTTCTTTTCTTTTCTTTTCTTTTCTTTTTTTTAAGAAAAGGTTTTTCCATGCAACCCTGACTGTCTTGGACTTCACTTCATAGAGCAGGCTGGTCTCAAATGCAGAGATCCTCCTGTTTCTTCCTCCCAAGTGCTGAGATTAAAGGTGTGCCACCACTGTTTGGCTCATTTTTCTTTTTATTATATTTATTTTGGTTTTGACCTTCATTGCATATATAAATGGTATGTGGCATTGTAAGAGGATATTTTCCCACAAGTACACATTGTAGGTTATGGTGGTTACTGTTTCTATTGCTGTGATAAAAAAAAAAAAAAGCCATGACCCAGGCAACTTATAAAACAAAGAGTTTGCCTCAGCTTGTGGCTCCAGAGGGTTAGAGTTTTTGATAACAGACAGAAGGCCCAGCGACAGAGGGCTGGAGAGGAAGCTGAGAGCTCACATCTTAATCCACAAATGGAAAGCAGAGAGCATTCTGACAACAGTGTAGGCTTTAGAAACACTCTCACCCAGTGATATGCTTCTTCCAACTTGGACACACCTCCTAATCTTTCCCAAACAGTTCTAGCAACTAAGAACAAGGATGAAGTGTTCAAAGTTACGGGCCTGAAGGGTCTATTCTGATTTAAAATGCCATATAGGCGTACCTCATCCCCAACCTTAACCACATAGGTCTACCTTCTCCCTCTCCATAACCATGTAAGTCTCCTCATTTCCTCAACTCCCTTCCCATGCATCCTGTTAGCTTCCTTTGTTCCCTTCCACACGTCTACTTCAATATCATATATACATATGTGATTTTATGTATCTAAAAATCTATGAACCATAAATAAGAGAAAATATGGGCGCTGTGCCGGCAGGGGTCTCTGTGACCTTCATGTCCTGACGAGCCACCAGAAGCAATAGGGAAGGGTGTCATGACTCAGTGATGCGCCGAGTGGGTTATTTTAAGCATACGTAAGCACAGCATACTTTGGCGAAGCTTATTCTGGTGACGATTGACTCAATCCCATGTGCACAACAAAGCCAACACAAATCTCCTTGCAGAACAAATTAGCCAAATGCAGGTCAGGTGTGACGACATTGGAACTCCTTGTAAAGTCCATAAAGATGAGTTCTGTAGATCGACTGAGAAAAGCAGATATACAATTGACTGAAAGCAAAACAAAACAAATTGACAGTAAGGATCTGGCGATGTGTCCAATGCCAAAAAAAAGTTTCTAGCCCCAAAGACAGTGTTAAGGTCACCAGGCCAGAAAGCACATCCATTCTGGCCTTCTGGGTACAAAGCAACAGGTTTTGCATTTCTTTGAAGGAAAAACCCTGCATGCATAACAATCCAGGATTCCCTAGTCTATGTCTATGAGCACAAAGATCTCTGTGCCTTCTATATGTGTCTTTTTGAGACTGGCTTAATGGACTTAGTATTTTTATCTCCAGTTGTGTCAACTTTTTTTTTTTTTTTTTTGCAAATGACATCCCTTCATTCTTTATGGCTGAAAAAAACCCTATTTATTTGTTTATGATACCATATTTGCCTTATTCATTCCTGTTATTGGACACTTAGGTTGGTTCTGTAGTGTAGCCATTGTGAATAGTGAGTAAGAAATTCTGATGTGTAAGTGTCTTTTGACATGCTGACTTGGGGTCCTTCAGTAACCACTAAGGAATCAAATAACCAGGCTATGTTGTACATCTGGTTTTAGTGTCTTAAGGAACTACCCACTAGCTTCAACCATGGCTAGACTAGCTGACATTCCCACCAGCAGTGTCTAAGTTTCCTCTTTTCCACACCCTCCCCAGTATTTCTTCTATTTATTTTACTAATTACTTCTATTCTAAATGGGATGAGATGGGATCTCAATGTACTTTTATTTCATATTTCTCTGATGCCCAGTGAAGTGGAACAATTACTTACAAATTTATTTATAGTCACTTTGTGTCATTTGCCCATTTATTGACTGGCTTGTTAGAATTTTTTGGTTAGTGTTTTAGTTCTTTGTGTTTTCTAGACATTGATCATCTGTCTGTTATACAGCTACTAGAGATTTCTCTCTCATTCTATTGTCTGTGTCTTCATTTGGTTTACTGATTCCTGTGCTTTGCAGAAGTTCTTTTATTTCATAAACTCATTTGTCAATTTTTGGTCTTATTTCCTAGGCTATCATTGTCATATTCAGAAAGTCTCTGTATATGCCTTTCTCTTAAAGTGTTCTCCTTACTTTTTCCTTGAATAGTTTAAGAGGTTCAGGTCTTGTATAAAGGCTTTTCCTTCCTTTGGAGTCAATTTTTGGGCAGGATGAGAAATAAGGACCTGGCTTCACTGTTCTACCTGTAAATTTCCAACTTTCCCAGACCATTTGCTGATGATGCCACCTTTTCTTCAATGCATGTTTATGCCATTCTTGTTAAAAATGATGTGGCCATAATTGTCTCCATTTGTATCTGGGTCCCTTCTTTATTCTCATCATCTATGTGTCTGTATTGGCCCTAGTGGCTTTGTAGTATACCTTGAAATGAGGAACTCTCTCTTAATTTTTTCAATTTTCTCAAAAAATATTTTGGCTATCTTTGACTTCTATTCCTCCTTATGAATTTTAAGATCTTTTCCCCTCTTTTTGTATGAAGTAAGGAATGACACTGGGATTTTAATGAGGATTACATTGAATTTGATTGGCATATCAATTTTGGTAATATATTCATTTTCACAATATTAATTCTTCTAATCCTTGAGTAGGGAATATGTTGGTTCTTGTGGTATCAAAGTTGTCATTATAGAAGTTATTTCCTTTCCTGATTAGCTTTGTTACAAGATAAATTTTTACTTATTCAAACATTTTGCATGTGTGCAGTACTATTTTGCTTAAGCCCTGTTCTCCATTTCCAATTCTTCCCTCATCCTTATCACCATCATTTCCTCCCAAATTCATGTGTTCTCCTATCCCCCGCCCCCAGATCCATTGAGTCCACTCAGTGTCGGCAGTATGCATGTGAGCGTAGGGCCATCTACTGTATAATAGTCCTCTCTTCGGGTCTGTATCCCTGAAGGAAGATGAGCCATCAGTCTTCCTCGTCAGCATCATTAAGTTGTCAATGCCTCCTCAGTTGAGGTGGGTTTTCCTGATCACCTAGCTCCACCATGCTGGCATTTTGAATGGCTTTGTCTTGTACAGATCTTGTGCATGCTGTCATAACCACTGGGAGTTCATTTATATCTGGAAAACAGTGTTCACTGTAATTCACCTACTGCCACTGGTTCTTTCTATCTTTCTTCTTCCGTCCTGTTCATTGATCTCTTAGCTTTGGGAGGGGGGGAGGATGGTATAGATGTTCCACTTATTGTAAGACATTTTCTGAAGCAATTTGAGTGAGGTTGATCCTTTGATGTCTTTCTTGCCATTCTTGTTACTAGTACATAGGAAAGCTATTGATTGTTTTTCCTATTTACTCCTCATCATTCTTCTTATTGGTATATAAGAAGGTTATTGATTATTCCTCCAATTTCTTTCTCAGCATTCTTGTTATTGGTATATAGGAAGGCTATTGGGTTATGTATGTTAGTTTTGCATCATCCCACTTAGCTAAATGGGATTATCAGATCATGAATATTCTGGTAGAGCCTTGGTGTGTGTGTGTGTGTGTGTGTGTGTGTGTGTGTGAGAGAGAGAGAGAGAGAGAGAGAGAGAGAGAGAGAGAGAGAGAGAGAGAATTTTATCATTTGTAAATAAGGGTATATTGATTTTTTTCCATTCCAAATTGTCTCTCCTTTCTCCCAATTCTCTTACTGTTTCAAGCATTGTACTGACTGAGAGTGAAGAATGGATACCTTATCTTGTTTCTGGTTTAAGTGGAAATACTTTGAATTTTTTCCCTATTTAGTACCATTATGGCTTTAGATTTGTGCTGAGATAAGCTTTCTCTTCTAAGTCACCTCATTTTATCATGAGAAATTAGGGTGTTTTTTGTCAAAAATGTTTTCTGTACCTATTGAGAAGAGCATGTGATTTCTATTGAGTGTGTTTCTGTGATTATTAATACTAAATTTATGAATTTGTTTATGCTGAACCACACCTAGATCTCTGGAATGAAGCCAATTTGGTCATGATGAATGAATGTTGTTATATATTATTGAATTTAGCTTGTAGATACTGTATTAAGATTATGTATTATTTGTGGTCTGTATGTGTGTGTGTGTGTGTGGCATGTCTTTATATAGTTTTGGTAATAGGGTTATAATCAAATCAGGTTGGTAGCACTCTTTCCCTTTCTTTTGTAAATAATATGAGACTAGTCACTATTCTTCTTTAAAGGTTTGGTAGAATTCTGTCTGGCCTTTTTCTGTTGTTAGGTATTTATGCTGCTAAACCAATGTTATTACTTGTCATTAATCTGTTTAAACTATTTGTTTCATCTTGGCTTACTTTTCATTAGTGAGATGTACCCAAAACTTCACCCATTTGAAGTTTTCCAATTAAGGAGGATGTGTCCTTAAGGTATGTTTTAATGATTGTCTCGATTTCACTGTACCTGGTGTAGTATCTCCCTTTCCATTTAAAAATTTAACTTGGATCTTCCTTTTTTAAGGTTGTTAAAAATGTGTGGCTTAAAATTTTTTTTCAAAGAGGCAACTATGCTTTATCAATACTTTTTAAATTTATTTTCTGGTTTATTACCTTTTGTGCTGATCTGAAGAATTTCTGTCAACTGGTTTTGAGGTAACTTGTTCTTGATTATTTTTCAGGGCTTCTAAGTTACACCATTAAGCCATTTCTTTGAGTTCTGTCTGACTTTTTAAAATGTAGGCACCTTAGTTAAATTCCCAGTTAGCATTACCTTTACTGTATCTCATGGATTTTGATCTGCTATATTTTCATTTCTGCTGGATTTTAGGGAACTTTAAAGTTGTTTTTAACACTCCAAAGTATTAAAAACACTCAAATGTGTGCTTTTAAATACCTATGAATTTATTTTGTTTTATATATTGTTTTATATGAGTGTAATTTTTCTAGTTATTTTATTTTTTATTTCTATTCTTTTGTGGTCATATAGAAAATAAGAAACTATTTCAGTTTTCTACAGTTGAAAAGTTTTGCTCTGTGTCCTATTATGTGATATATTTTAGAGATGGTTCCAGGGGTGTTGAGACGAACGCACATCCTTCAGTGTTTGGATATGCTGGCCTGTAGATATCTGTTATGCTTCTTTGATCAAATTGTCATTTAATTAAAATGTTTTTCTATTTTTGTTTTGTTTTTGTTGTTGTTGGAATGCCCTTCTTGATAGTGAGGCATACTGAATTCACCTATTGTTGTGTTGAGCTTAATCTGTGTGTTTCTATCTAGTAGTTTGCATTTTATAAAATTGAGTCCATATATTTAGAATTGTAATGTCCCTTGATTTTTTTTAATCAGCACCAATTGACCTTTATATCTTTTGACTAATCTTCATCTGAAGTCTATTTTGTCATATGCTGGAACAGTGACACTCAACCTCTTTCCTAATTCTATTTGCTTAGATAATTTCCCCCATATTTTAACCCTACAATGTTGTCTGATTTTGAAGGTGAAATGTATTTCTTAAAGGCTAATCTTTGTCTTTAATTCGGGGGATTTAGATCCTTAATATTCAGAGTTATTTTTGAAAAATGTGTATTAATTCCTCTGATTTTGTTGTGCTTAGTTTTTTGCAGGTCCTTACTTGCTTAGCTACTACCCTATTGTTTTTGTTTTTTTTTTTAATTGCCCTCATGGTTCTCTTTATCTTTGGCTTCAGTCTGAAGGGTTTCTTCAAATATATCCTATAGAATATACTTGGTTTTGTGGTCATAAATTTCTCCTTTAATTATGATGGCTAATTTTGCCACCCTAGTAGCCTTGGTCACAAGTTGTGTTTCAGAGCTTGAGAATATCATTCCAAGCTCTCCAGGATTTTAAAGTTTTCATTGAGACATGTGCTGTTTTATGTTTCTGACTTGGTATTTCTTTTTTGAAGATTTCAGTGTACTTTTTCCTCCAATATATTTTATGATTTTGGTATACCACCATGTGGAGTAGTTCTGTATTTTGTGTTCTAGATGTTCCCTGTACAAAATGGACATCTCTTTTCCTAATTGGGGTAAAATTCTACTATGACTTTATTGAAAATATTTATGGTTTAGCATGAAATTCTACTTTTATGCCTGCCACCCATACATTTGGTCTCTTCATCACATTATACAGACCTGTAATGTTCTCTTTATGCCTTTTGCTTATTAATCATCACATGAATAGTCTAACTCCTCTCCCTTGTCTTCAAGTCCTGATATCTGTTCTTCTAGATCCATTCTCATGGTGAGATTATCTTCTAAGGTTTTGTGTGTGTATATATATATATATATATATATATATATATATATATATATATATATATATATTTCTTGTCCTTCATTGACTTCTTCATTTAATACAGCTATTTGTTTGTGTTGCTTCAGATTCCTTTAGCAGTTTGTATCATCTATAATTTTTAAACATTTATAATCATTCTTTTCTTTGAACATATTTATAATTACTCTTTTGAGTTCTTTGTCTGGGATTTCATCTAATTCAATCTCATATGGTAATAGCAATTACCATAGCATTAGTAAATCTTTAGAGGAGTCATGTTTCCTCTGTTTTTCATGTTTTATGAATTTTGATTTGAGACAAGTGCATTTTGGGTTGAGTAATAGGTTGCTGTTCTTTTTTAATCACCATTGTTTTTCAGTAGATATGCTTATATTGTTAAGAGGGCCTAGATTACAATGGTATTGAGGTATCTTTTTTTCTTTGTTGGATTTGTGTCAGTGTATGAATTTCAGCTCCCTGAATGTAGATTAATTCTCAGCATTGTTTCTCAGGCTCCCAGATGCCTACACAGTCCTTTGCAGACCAGGTCACAAGTGTCCCTTTGGTGGTCTCTGAGTATTCATGAAGCTGAGATTTGGGACATCTGCTGTAGGTTGTGCTTCCTAATGTTAGAACATGTGTCTGTATTCCCTGAAGACTCTGTTTCTCACTAGTTTTCCAACTTACTTATTTCTGTCCATGACTCTAATGTCAAGTTTCTTCCCCTGTCTAGAATCACCCAGCTGGCAACTCAGCAGTGGTGTCTTGCTGCTGCTCCGGTTTTTATAAGATACATATATTATGGTTTCTGGTTTTATGTCTCTATGGGACTCCTGTGTGTATGAATGTGTGTGTCTTTCTGCATGTATATGTGTTTCTCACAGTTTTTATTTTATCTTTTGCTATTTTTCTTCTGCCTATTTCTCCCACTCTGAATTATTTGTTTCTATTTTATCTTGTTTTATTATATTATTATTTCTTAGATGGCTCTTTGCTTTCTTATGAGAGAGATAAAGGGTGTGGATCCAGATCGGGGGTGGGGGAAAGGAAAAGGAAGGAGTTAGGAGAGAGTAAGCTTTAACCAGGATATATTGTATGAAAAAAATCTATTTTTAATTAAAGAAAAAGAAAGTGAACTGAGAAAACCAGGAAGTAGCATTCCTTCACAGCTTCTGTTATGATTCCTGCCCCGAGTCCTCCTGTCCTGCTTGAATCCCTGTCCTGGTTTCCCTTCAGAGTGGACTATAAGCTGTATAATGAAATAGTCCCTCTCTTCCCCAAGTTAAAAAGTAAAATGAATAAAAACAATAGTGTCTCAGTGCTGCTCCTGACAAGGACCTAGAGCCAAGATGTTTTCCTGTTGGCATCTCCCTTCCTCCAGATGCTGTTTTTAACATGTTTGTTACCAAGATGCTGAGGTTCTCTGTGTTAAGCATGGATCCAGGCAATCCCTTTCTGTCACTGGGGGCCGGGAGCTCTCAGACCGCATTAGTCTTCCACAGATAGACTGTATTTATTCTGTTCTGCTTTTTAAATTTCCATCTTTCACTTTGCTGTCAGACTAGAGATTTGGGTTGCCACCATGGTACCTGTAGGTACCTCCTGTGAAAGCTGTCATCCGACTTTCCTCAGTTTATTCCCTGGAGACCTAGCTGGTCTTGTCTGCCATCCATCATCCTGGATCTCCTATTTGCCTCGATAGTTTCAATGCTTAAATTGTTATTAATTTAATACTCATGAGCTTGTATTGGTTGAATGAGAATGACCCCCATCAGCTCACGTATTTGAATATTTGGTTCCCCATTGATGGAACTGTTTGGGAAGGATTAGGAGGTATGGCCTTCTTGGTGGGGGTATGTCACTGGGGGAAGGCTCGAGGTTTCAAAAGACTCATGCCATTCCAAGTTGGCTTTCTGACTCACATTTGTGGATTGAAAATATACACTCTCATCTACTGCTCCAGTGCCAGGACAGCTTTTCTGCCATCATGCTCCTCGCCATGATCATAGACTCTAACTCTCTGAAACTGTAAGGCACCAATAAACTGTTTCTTTTATAAGTTTCCTTTGTCATGATATCTCTTCCCATAAATAGAAAAGTAGCTAAGATAGAGTTTTGTTTTTATATTCCACAAAGATGTTTTACTTTCACCATTTTTTATAATATTGCAACCATACCCCAAAGTATACTTGCTAAGTAGAAACCTGCCTAGGTAAAGTTTCCCCTTACATTTCTGCATGGTTGTTGCTGTTACAGTCTTAATGATACATCGGCGATCTACCCCTGAGGTAGCCCACTTTTTCACATTTTATTTTGAGACTATATCTACTAAATTGCCTATGCTATCCTTGAATTTATTTCTCCTCCTTCAGCCTCCCAATTAGCTAGAATTACAGGTCTATACTATCAGGCCCAGTTCCAAGTTTGAAGTACGTTGAATGAAAAGTATGAAAAGACTTGGAGGGAATGTTAGCAGGACTCTTGGAAAAACATCACTATTAATATATTAGGGAGTCATTTTTACTTAATGTTCTGTTCAGGAAGTATATGCAGTACACTGGCCAATTCCTGGAGAAAATGACTATGTCTGTGCCGTGGATTTCATGACATTTTCTTATGTTTGATTCTTTGTTTACTCTATAGATTTTATTCTTCACGTTTATCTCTTATATGGAGAAAAAGAATTCCAAAATAGCCCCTAAACATAGTCTATAGAATAGTTTTATATCTAATCTTTTCAATTGCCAGATAAAATAGTGCATGCTCAGCAAAACTTGAGTTTTTGGATTTCAAACAGTTAACTTTTAGCATACTGATGTCACATTTGCATAGAACATATTTATATTAAAGTATAAGATTATGCATTTTAAAAAAACTGCATGACCTTTATTTGTTTCTCTGACCCCCCTATTCGTGTGTGTGTGTGTGTGTGTGTGTGTGTGTGTGTGTGTGTGTGCTCGCATGTGCTTGTTTGTATGTATAGGAAAAAGAGATTCCCTCATTTTCAAATCACCATTTATTTGGCTTAGTCTGGGCTTCAGGGCCGAACCTTTTGCAAGCATCATTCTTCAATCCACTGACAAATACCTGTCCGGACCAGCAGCTGTTCCTTCTATAGATACCTTTGGATACCATATAGCAGCTTAAAAAATACTGAGGCTGTGATCAGGGCTGGGTGATACTTAGCTCATTAAACTTGCATTGGAACCCTCCCTAGTTCATGCTAAAATGGTGTTTAGTGAAACTAATTTACATGTTAGAGTTCATTGATAAAACTTTTCATTTATTAGTAGATTCTTCCTTGACGTAATTTTTCTGTCTCTGGTCTTAGGAGGTTGGAGGCCCCGGAGATATTTGATAAACCTGAAGTACCCAGTGACATTTTCTACTCAGCATCTTATGGTTTTATTTGCAGCACCCTTTGTCTGATTTGCACAGCTGAGCAAATTACCCGTCTAGCAGGCTTGTTCTAGGGGTGACAACAATTCTGCCTCTAGTGGACAGATAGTTTCCTCTTTGGCAATTGATGAGATGTCACCTAACCAAGTGTGTCACATCTTGCTTCTCATTGTAATCTGCCCAAGTGTCTCATTGCCAACTAGTTAGCCTTAGGCAGATTTGCTCAGCCATCCCTGTTCTGTCTGTGGGGTACTGACTGTGTGGTCATTCTTTTGTGAGCCTTAGGATGCTTACATTGGCAAGTCAGCAAAACTCCCTCCGCCCACACTGCCTGTCTCATACAAGGTCACCAGAGTCAGCAGGGTCCTCTGTAAACAGTGCATATGACCAGGCCCTAACCAGGAATGCAGGTGTGGGATGCTATTTCTCTGAGTCTGCACCTCCTCCTCAGCTCTCAGGATGTACATGGACTGAGACAAGAGCGTGCCCTTCAGGGGATCATATCTCAGTATTACTCGCAGGCATGACTACAGTCTTTAATCCCTAATTCTGAGGGAGGGTGGTTTGAAAGTGTCTTTTAATATCTTCCTCAAACTGCTGTGAAGGGCTGGTATCTTTCCTAGAAAGGTGCAAAATAATGCATAGGTATGTAAAGTAAGAGTAATTGGTTACAGATACTAGCAACTCAGCAGCACAAGAGGGTGGCTTTCTAGACAACAGCTGGGTCATGGGTGTTACCAGCAAAGTCAATGGCATGTTCTGCTCAGTGTTAGGTGATGTTTATAATGTTGCTGGATTGTGCATTGATATGGTTATTGGCAGAGCAAATGCCATTATTTTGGAGAGTTTAAGTTAAAAAAAAATAACAAGTTGATTGTTTCCTTATAGACTTCTTCACTCAACTTTCCGCATTAGGACAGCACTTGCATTTGAGAATAAGAACTTGTAAAGCAGCAGAGTTTGTTGTGTTTTCCCACCTTAAGACAACCCTTACCATTGACACAGAGGAACAACTGGAGCGGATTTAGTCTAAACACCGAAGACCACAGATGTGGGGAGATAATATGCTAAGATAAACAATGACTAAGGCTGCTGTTTCCTCCAGTCCCAGCTATTTCGTTTAAAACCCACTGACCTTTGAAAACAATGGACGGAGCTGTCTGGCACACAGGATGGATTCCATAATGCTGCTTTTGCTTTGAAATCATGTCTTTGTCTATTCATGATCTCAGGGCCACACTGCCAAGGTCACTTTCTGCTCTGATCCACAAGGACTTCCACAGCTCCCGAACTTGGCTTTTGATAGTTATTTCTCTTAATGATATAGTGTATGGTTGGATTTGGAGGAAGCCATGCCTTATGAGTTACCTGTGGCTGGATTCCAGGCCTTGGGTGTTTTGGGTACACCTTCCTGCTTGTAGTCTCAAGCATGTTGCTTTAAATTGTTGGCTTGCACCTCTAACAGTGAACCTGGTAACTAAACCGTTCAGGAATTCAGATTTAGATCTTATTCTATTCTCCCACTTGCCTGTCTGTGTCCTGGAACTCTGGTTTCCTAGGGCTCCTTTTCTAGGCAAAGGATTTGGTCTCCACCAGAGGGAGCCATTTTGTCCAAAACAGTTCCACTGTAGTTTTGCAAGATACTTAACAGTCCTTCCACCAACTCCCTTTCTCCTGTCATAATTGTTTAGGAAGAAAAGAAATAATTTTAAATGACCCTTTATTGTGGGCATCGCCAAGGATTATGATTGTGAAACAATAAGATTTTTTTTCCAAAAAGGAGTCTAATAGAATTCAATTTTCTGAAAAGCCTTTTATTAGAAAGAGAAGTGGCTCTTCTGCCAGAATTGACTTACTGTGAAATGTGAATGTGGGAGAGTGGAGGAAAGAACTTGTGAGGGAAATGACTGCTCTCGTTGTATTAGCAAGGATCTCCATGTGGATGTGCCCAGATGATATTAAGCTATGAGTTTTCTATGTGAATAACCCCAGGCATTGTACGACACTCCAGGCTCTAAACTGTCACATTGTCAGTAGGCAGCCAGAAAATGTCTACTTCCTTAACTAATCACCACCCAGAAATACTTTGTAATACTGAAGATGCCAGTTTTGTCTTAAGTAGCATCTCAGAAGTTTGCTCAGCACCTTCTCAACCTATATTGGAGGGTTTTCTAAGTGGGGCTTAGGATATGCTGTAGCTTGTATTTGGAATGTCTCCAAAGGCTTTGCTGCTAGTCTGGGACATTATTAAAAAGTAATCAAACTCAGCAGGTGGGACCCAGTTAGAAGAAGTTAGGCTATGTGAATACGACCTTAACCTTGAAGAAGCACTAGAAATCCAATCCTTCCTGTGTGTACTGTCTCAGCATAGACTTACCCACCATGAGAGGAAGCATCTGAAACAGTCAAACATGAATTTTTCTTTCTACAGGTTGATTTATCTTAGGTACTCAGTCATAGTCACTGTGAACTGACTAGCATAGGATAGAAAGGAACATAAATAAATACAATGTATCTCTACACAAAAATTAACCATCCAATTGTTATGATATATTTAACATGTTAAATTAATATGTACAATGTTTCAATAGTAATAATAATAGCATAAATAGCTAAATTTGTTGATTTTCAGGGAGGAGATGAACTTGTTATGAATGTTGAGGAGCTAGTAAAAATTATGAATTTGATTTGGAATAGTTCATATTAAGAACCCGGTTTTAGACTGTACATAGCCAACAATAGCTCTGGCTGTGTCCTCAGACTTTCCCTGAGAGAGAGGGTGTCATCTGCACATTAGACTTGATGAAGCACAGTTGCTGTAAAACCTGTTCTCACTCCCAGTTAAAAAGCAGCCTTTGTGTATGTACTTGGAACAAGCTTTTTAAAGAATAATTTATCAGGAAGATCTATCCTGAGGTGGGTCTTAGCATAGTCAATATTTTATCTTACTGTAATAGGTTTTCAGTCCTGAGGGCACTGATGGAAGGGGGGGGGGTGAGAGAAAAGGCCAGAGGGCATAATTAATCTAATTGAAGGGATGGGATTAGGCAAATGAAGGCGGGTGGGTGAGGAAGTCAAAGGAATTCAGACAGTTTCTTAAATGTTGGGAAGGAGACAGGCACCACTGAAACATTGCTCTGGCTAGACTGTTTTCAGGAGGAACCGCTCAATGTCTCTAGTACCTTGGCTGTTGATCTTTTCCTCTCTAATAGCCAGCATGTTACTGACTGCAGAATATATTCTGCAGTCTCCTGGTCCTTTCTTCACCACTGACCTGTTAGTGAGCCTGGTTTATTATTTCACTGTAGCCCCACCCCTCCCCACACTGTCTTTCCCTTCTGCTTTAGGTTGAGCAAAGGAAGAAGTGTATCTGGTTGTTGAAACTGACTTTGTCAATTAGGTTTGCCATGAACAGCCCATGTCTTAGTCAGGGTTTCTATTCCTTGACAAAACATCACCACTAAGAAGCAACTTGGGGAGGAAAAAAGGGTTTATTCAGCTTATACTTTTACACTGTTGTTTATCAGCAAAGGAAGTCAGGACTGGAACTCAAGCAGGTCAGGAAGCAGGAGCTGATGCAGAGGCCATGGAGGGATGTTTCTTACTGGCTTGCTTCCCCTGGCTTGCTCAGCTTGCTTTCTTATAGAACCCAAGACTACCAGCCCAAAGATGGCACCACCCACAAGGGGCCCTCCCCACTTTTCACTGAGAAAATTCCTTACAGATGGATTTCATGGAGGTACTTCCTCACCTGAAGCTCCTTTTTCTGTGATAACTCCAGCCTGTGTCAAGTTGACACACAAAACCAGCCAGTACAACCCGCCTTGTCAGTTACTTTGCTTTAAAGATGCCCAGTCAAGGCTACAGTGGTTTCAAAGCCACAATTACCCCCATCTCCCTTTTTGTCTTTGTATGAAGCTAATTTTACTTGTGCTTGTTAATTTATTTACTTTTGTGTGTGTGTGTGTGTGTGTGTGTGTGTGTGTTTTAACCAGGGAAGAGGCTGCAGTTCAGATCAGCAGCATTAGCTTCCTGAGGTCACGTGATAAGAGAGTAGCAGAGTCCTCTTTGCTGTCTGCCATGCTGCATCCTGCTAGCCTGCCTTGGTGCTGCATGCCACTGTGGTAGTCAGCGTGTGCAATGGAGTTCTCACTCACAGGCCTCACTTTTTACTATACCAAAGATAGGCAAATGGAAGGGCGGGCCTTGAGCCTCAACTCTGCCATAGCTTAGATAAAAGCAGATAAAGGTTCCTACTTACAACTGGAAGTATGTTGAAAACATCCAAAAGCTCCCTGTCACTGAGTGATCCTTGGGTTAAACATTAAGAAAGGAAAATTCAACTTAGAAATAATACTGCTCAGCTAAGTGGTTCGAAGGCCTGTGGCTTTCTCCTGCAGGCAATTTACACCATGCAAATAGAATGTAGTGAACATGTGCATTGCTGAGATGGGTTTAGCAGCTGTCATTTACAGTGGTTCTGGTAACTGGAGTCCAGAGAAAGGCACGGACACTGACTTTGCTTAAGTACATTTAGGAGGATCCAGCATCTAAGATAAGTATGACAGTTGTTCTCATGTCTGGCTTAGGTCTTTCTCTCTCTCTCTTCCCCCCCCTCTCTTTCCATCTCTGTCTCTTTTTATCTTTCTCACTTTCCCTCTATCTCTCTATTTCTCTGTGTGTCTCTTTCTGCCCGTCTCTTTGTCTCTCCCTCTCCATCTCTCTCTTTCACTCTGTGTCTCTGTCTGTCTCTGTCTCCCTGTCTCTGTCTGTCTGTCTGTCTGTCTGTCTCTCTCTCTCACTTCATGTGCCTAAAAAGAAGAAATTAAGATTCCTATTGTCAGTCTTACTCAGACCAGATGTGTTTTTGACTTGGAGAAAGGCATACTTGGAAGCAAACGTGTGTGTGTGTGTGTGTGTGTGTGTTGTATGTGAAAACAACTAGTGTTTAACATGCTTACTTGGGATAGAAATGGCCACAGTTTTGCACACCCTGCCACATGTAAGAGACCACTAGCCGTGGTCATCCTTCAAAGCCTTTAGTGTTCTAGTCCAGAATGATCTTGGAAGAATCCCACAAAGGCCGCCTTTCCTTGTCTTTCTTGATGTCATGCTGGCCTGCCTGCCGGAAGGGACCTGCTGTTTCCAATGCATTTATGAGCAGGGGGTCTTTGGAAGGAGGCCTAGAACAGAGGATCCTTTTGGAAACAAACAAAAAGGGAACAGTGAAACAACTTTTTGTCAAACTCCCTCTCATCCCAGTCCATCACAAGATCTCCTGGCCTCTGTAGGACAAAAAGTTCTGCTTCATTCACAGCCTAGCACTCATAACCTGGCACTGATTGCTCAGAAGTTTTTACAAGTGTGGACCATCTCTCCCAGGACTGCGTTCTGTCTTTATACGTGGCAGGACAGCTCGGTAATGGCCTTTCAGTTTAAGCGGTTTGCAGACTGATAAATTACCAATAAAACCTTCATCTCTGCTTCCTGTTCCCTCTTGTTTGTCCTGTTTTCTAGGACACAGTCTTTAAATAGACATTGTGAGTTGTGGTACACATGTAACTGCCCTGTGATAAGAGTTACAAACTGAAGTCCACAATACTAGGTTTTATTTTATAAGCTAAAGGCCAACAACGCTTTTAAAAGTTCAGATTCTGACCTTGATGAGAGTGTCTCTTTATTGTACTATGATTATACGATTTTTTGAGTCATCTTTCTCAATTACTAATGATAGCACAGAGCACCACCCTGATTCGCCTTGCAGATACTTGTTATTCTTGAAACAATTCAGTCCCAAAGAGCTATCGAATTAGTTCAGTTTTATTTTCATCTTTATAATTTTTTTTCTCCATGAGTAAAATTAGTCCCAGTTCCCAATAGCTTTAGCTGAGGTGGCTCCACAAAAACAATTATTTTAGCAGCCAAGAGCAAGAAGAAAGTACTGATGCCCAGAATTCTGGGTAGTGAGAACAGAATGCATTAATCAGGTTTCTCAGGAAGGCAGTGATTCTCAGTGTTCTCACTGGGAACCATTTTCTTCTTTATCCGTAGGACGTATCCATGTTTTTATAGCATCTGCTGTAAATACGCACAACTGGATTTTTGTTTGGGGTTATGCTTTTTTGTTATCTTTGGCATCAATAGAATTTAAGGCTTCTGGGAGAACAAAGAGCATTGTTTATGGATAGCCAAGGTTCCCATTCTCAGGAGTGTGTTGTAATGATTGTGAACTTTGACTTGGACCTCCGGTTTGATTGGAGTCCCTGGATGAGAGGCAGACATTTCTCTCTCCAGAAGACCCTGACAAATCCCAGTAGCTGCAGCAGCCTAAGCTGCCCCGCATGTGGGCCAGGTTGTCTCAGCCACTGACCTTTCTCCAAAAGGCATGAACAGTAAGTAGTACTAGGGCATTGGACTTCATGTTCCACTGTATGTGGGAGGTGCTATACATCCCCAAAACTCATTTAGAAACTTCATCTCCACCACGACTTATTAAGGAGTGGGACCAAGTAGTGCCTTGAATGAGCCTCTTGCCAGTGGTGGCTGCGTGCAGCTTATCTCTACCTAAGAAGTTTCAGCAAGAAGGCTTTTCCCAGATGCAGCACCTCAGCCTCTTGGTTTATAACTTGTCCAGTCAGTGACTTTGTGCTATTAGCAACAGAAAACAGATAAAGCCAAGCTCTCTGACAAACCCGTAGAGCCTGGATATTATTTGATGTTCACTAGAGGAAGGGCATCTGAGCCTGTGGGGTCAGAATACCTGACTCATGGGGCTTAGCTTATCTACCATCATGTGTACCAGCTTTCTAGCATATCTTTCCTGAAGTCAATTTTGGAGAATAATGAGTTAATCATCAGAATATGTTCTCCAGTGTTCTACAGACAATTTCTTTAGATGTAAGAGTGCCTTTCTGTTTCTAGTCAAAGTATTTGCTCTGCTCTTCTCTTCTCACTAAGAAGCCAGTGAATTCCTCCCCTCTGGGAGCAGCATCTAGGCAGTGTGTGTCCACTTAGAGAGGTAGCGGCTCTAAACAGCCCTAGTTGTATCCCCATTATACAGGCATGGCTGTATGGATTTCTAGAGCAGTGATTCTCAACCTGTGGTTCAAGACCCCACAGGGGGTCACACAATAGACATCCTGCATACCAGATATTTGCATTACGATTCATAACAGTAGCTGAATTACAGTTGTGAAGTAGCAGCAACATAGTTTTATGGTGTGCAGGACATGAGGAACTAACTGCATTGAAGGGTCTAAGCACTAGGGAAGGTCAAGCACTGCTTCTCTAGAGTAGATTGACTTGCCCTGTAGCTGGCACATGCCTATCTCCAGGGAGCACAAAAAGGCGCGGACTTCCTTCACAACTCAGTTTTGGTGCTGATGAGAAGATTGCCTGCTAACCTGGAAGTTGAGATCTGGTGAACATGCAACACAAATTTAAAACAGTTATGTTTAAGCATAAGTTGTTTGCAACCTACTTTTAAAAAGGGTTCAACCTCTCCTCTAGCCCATCACCCAGCAGAGGCAGTGGAAGAGAAAAGTTACGAAGATATGGCAGAAGTGGACCTGTTCAGCAATAGTTCTTTTGGAGTGAGCTCAATCTTTGAGGGCAGCAGTTCAGTGCCGTAGCAAACACCAAATAGGACTCAGCAGCTACAGACCAGTCCTTTAGGAAGGCAGACACCAGGCATGAACCAGCAGCTGCAGTCCAGTCCTTTCAGCAAGCAGATACCAGGCAGCTGTGGTTCAATCCTGAAGAAACTGTCAGGCACCAGTCAGCCTAAGGTGAGGCCACAGAAGTGGCAAGCTGCCACAGGAAACTCATGAGCAGCTCTTGGGTGAGTTTCTCTCAATGGCGGCATTACAAGTTGAGCTCAACAATGCTATGTAAGGCGAACCAATACATGCATGTCATTAATAAAGAATAGCGAGGCGGAGTGAACCAAACTAATGCCTAGTGCCCATTCCCCACTGTCCGTGGGACACATTTATGCTCCTTCATCAAAGGTCCTTTCCCGTGTTTGTTATATTAAAACATTCTTTCACCTGTGTCTGCTTCAGGAAAACAGTTTTTCCTGTGTCTGATTTACCAAGACATTCTTTCACCTGTGTGCCCCAGCAAAACATCATTTGACATAACTGACTTTCCAAAGAATCAGAAGTTTCTACTTTAGTCATGAGTGTCTGATACTCAATGGAGGGATTTAATTTTTTAAGTGTATAATGGTCTTTATATTTATTTTGGTTCTAGTACTATGTTAGTGGTAAGAGACTCATTAAAGTAATCCATGGAAACAATTCTAGGAAAATTCTGTTTAAATTAATAAGAGTGGCTGTCAGATCACCACCTTTCTTCAACCATTTTTGGTTTGCTGGGTGTTTTGGGGTTTTTTTGGTTGTTGTTGTTGTTTTCTTTTGTTTTTTATTGTTGTTGCTCTTGTTTTGCTTTGCACTCTTTGTTTGGTTTGAGACAGGGTTTTCTTTGTGTAGCCCTGGTTGTCCTGGAAGTTGCTCTGTAGACCAGGCTGGTCTTGAACTCACAGCATTCTACCTGCTTCTGCCTCTGGAGTGCTTAATTATTATTATTTGTGCCTGTGTGTGCATGTGTGTATGTGTGTGTATGCATGTGTGTGTGTGTCTGTGTGTGTGAGACACGTGCGCGCGCATGTCGCGCGTGCATGCTGGCATGCATGCAAATGAAGGTCAGAAGACAGTTTTCTGAACTCTATTCTCTCCTCCATCCTTCCCCTTTCTCTCCCACTGCTGCTGTGTTGTATGCTCCAGGTTGGCTGGCTTGGAGCTCCCTGTCGCCACCCCTCATCTTGCAGTGTAAGTTAAGGGATTATAGATGTGTACAACCCCACCCAACTGTTTATACTTTCATTATGTTTTTTCATTTTTTGAGTGGGGGTTTCAGGTCTCGAACTCAGGTCATCAGGCCTGAGCTCAGGCTGTCAGGCCGCTGCAGCAAATGCTTTCACCCACTGAGCCTCCTCACTGGTTCCTTTCCTTGGTTTTGTTCAGAGAAAATAATGCTATTGCTCTTTTGAGTTCCAGCTTTGCACTTGTGAGTGAAACTTTGGACTCTGGTGCACTGGTAGAGGACATGTGCCGGGTGGAGCAGTAGGCTAAGGCGGGCATGGGGGGCAGCAGAATCCCTCAGGGATTTTCATAGCTGGCATTGAGTAGAATGGGACTCCAGACAAACTGGGAACCACTGGATTTTTAAAGTTTCCAAATAAAAGGAATATGAGCATTTTTACCTCTTGGCTCAACTCATCAAAGTGCTAGCTTGAGTCTGTCGGTCACTATATTATAAATCTGCAATGTTAACCCTATATGTATGTATGTATGTATCTATGTATGTATGTATCTATGTATTTATCTATGTGTCTATGTATCTATGTATCTATGGTAGGATGCTGGGAAGAAGTGTGCCTTTGCTGGCCTTGAACATTTTCAACATTCAGTGTCTATGTGTACTGTGACAGGGAGCATCCTAAGCCCATTACTGCTCATCAAGGGGTACATAAACTGTAAATCAAAGTTAGACTTCCTTGGAGAACAACTAGAGAGCAGTGCGACTGGCTCCCGTGACAAAAAGGATTCCTCTCCAGCTTTGCCTTTTCATATCTGACTCCCATACAGTTTCTGTTTTAAGACTGACATCCTGTTATTTTGACATTAAACATCCAAGACAGTTTCCAGCCATCCAACACTTGTCACAGAAAGTGTTTCTACAGTGTGCCGTCAAAAAGCGGGACCAAATATCGCTTTCTCCAAGTCAACATTCTGGTAACTCAGATGGTAATCACATTCTAAATGTAAACATATGGCAGAGAGAAGGCATGCGGACAGACGTTTGCTGTTCCTGTGGCAGGTTGAGAGGAGAAGCCTTCCTGTCTCACAGACGATGACCATCAGGAGCTGATGGCCTATCTCAAAACCCTAGTGATTTTAGGTTTTAGGTTAACCCAGAACCAAACCCTGAGGGCTATGGTAAGTCAATTTGTGCCTCTAAACAGATACTTGCTTGTCTATAAAATGTAGCTAGAATATTACACATCTCCATGACATGAAGAGAGCGTTCAATTCTGTGCTCTTCAGGCTTCTTAGAGAGCATTCCCATAGCCAACGTTACTATCCCTCTCCCCACTTGTCTGTGTATGACCACGGGGAGGAGGAAACAATGGTTGGCCACTGGCTCCTCAAGCTTTTGTCCCCAAGTTCTTGACCTTGCAGAGAGGGAGAAAGAACCAGCACCATTCACTTTTTATGCCTGGCACTGTGACTAGTTAGAAGGCCACTGCTTGCTGGGAGCAGCCCAAATAATCCACTTCTCCAGCCAGTTAAGTCAGATGCAGAGTCCAGCAGAGGTCTTACTTACTTGAATTGAAATCATCTGGGAGGAGTAACACTCTATCTTAGAATGCTCTACATCTGTATGTACACACACACACACACACACACACACACACACACAAGTGCACAAGGATATAGGTCTGTTGTGCAAGCAACACATTTAATATTGGACTCTACCATTCCGCAAGAGGAGACTGTGCCTGTGCTTGGCAGTCCTTGGTGGGGCAGTCTGCGAAGAAGGCATCAAAGGTTAAATCCTTCAGGATTTTCTTTTCTTTGTTGCTTGCAATCTATTAGACTTGTCAAATGGATATAAATTCATCCCTTCTATTTCGGAATCACTACAAAAGTATTTATGTTTATCCCTTGTGCTTTTAAGACCAAGGTTGTTAGAATTTTAAGTCCTTGAATGTGTGCCAGCCAGAGCAGCCAAGAGCTGTTGAAGAGTACCCCTGAACTGTGAGAGGGCAGCGGCTGAAATCCCCAAGGCTGTATTCTCAAGTGATGGAGAACAGATGGGGGAGACACAGTTACCTTCATCTGCACACATGGAAGTGAGGGGCCAGCAGCAGAGTCAGCGTCATTTATACCCTTGCCGAAATTTCTGTGGCCTCCCTAAGAGATCACCCAGCTTCAGTTGCTTCCGATGCAGCCTGGAGATCTGGAGGTCATAGGTCTGCGAGCCAGTGCATGACAGGTGGATGTCTGCTGTGTCCATCTGGAGTTTTACTTCCTGACACCCCAGGAGCATCTCACTGCCTAAGTTGACCACGTAAATTAGATAAGATCATTGGTATCACATGCATAAAAAGCTTTGACACATGATAGGTCATCAATGATGGTAATACTTATCAATATTACTATCACAATAACTTTATAATCAGAGTCCACTTTGTGTGTGTATGTGTATGTGGGGGGTGAGAGAGAGAGAGAGAGAGAGAGAGAGAGAAAGAGAGAGAGAGAGAGAGACTCTTGTCTGATGATGAGGATAAGGTTGAGTTTGACAGTCGAACAGATGATAAGATATTAAAATCTACACTTGGCATGGCAATAGTCCAGAGCTGATACCACAGTGTCCAGGTTTTCTCTCCTCCCAGAACCATTGCTTACTAACAGAACTTGGAAGAGAACTCCCAACTTATTCAAAAGCCTGACACGCCATGTTTGACATTTGTTGAGTTTTGGTGTCTGTGTCAGTCTGGTGACTAAATATCATGCCTTTACTCTTTAGTAAAAATTAAAATATGTAACTACACCGATTTAAATATCACCTCTATGAACATTGTTAAAATATCAAAATGGTGTAAATTCCAGCACTATATAATTTAACAGATTTTTAAGAGATTATGGGCCCAAATGAATTAAAACAACACACATTCATGCTGTGGTCACTATTTTTCTTCTCATACAAGATGTCAGAGTTAAGTATGAAGATTAGTCTTGAAAGTCATGATGTGTGAATTTATTTTATTTTATATTTGGAGACAGAAATGTAAGCTTGCGTAACGTCCTGATGGTCCAGTAGAGAAAAAGAGAGGGAAGCAAGCTGTTGTGAGTTTGCTCCCCGGAGTTTACTAGAAGCAGAAAGAAATGCACGTGGCAGGTGACTGGAGTCAATCAGAAGGTGATTATTAAGTGAAATCCTTTCTCTAGGTGTTCGTTTTCATAGACAAGATGACTGCAGGAATCATCCTGAATGTGTCAGGATTAGGTGTCTTCAAAAATCATAATATGGACAGTGTTATCCCAAAATCAAAATATGGACAGTGTTATCCCGGCTTGAAAAGCCAGATACCCTTGACCCAGGGCTTCAAGGGCTCTTTGAAGCTCAAAGAATTCTAAAGTGGGGTCCAAGTGAAGATGGCCAGTTTCCCTGTGTAGTAAAGACCCTGAAGTGTCATGGGGAGGCCACCACATAGCTGAGAAGTATGGTGCAGTCTCTGGGAGGGGGGCCTGAATCTGGAGGGAGGGGAAGGAGAAGGAGGAAGAAAAGGAGGAGGAAGAGGAGGAGGAAGAAGAGGGGGGAGGAGGAAACACCTTGTACAAGGAAGCAAAACCCTGGGCTTTTTTCCCTGTCTTAGTTAGGGATTTACTGCTGTGAACAAACACCATGACCAAGGCAAGTCTTATAAAGGACAACATTTAATTGGGGCTGGATTACAGTTTCAGAGGTTCGGTCCATTATCATCAAGGTAGGAGCATGGCAGCTTCCAGGCAGGCGTGGTTCAGGAGGAACTGAGAGTTCTACATCTTCATCTGAAGGCTGATGGCAGAATATTGACTTCCAGGCAGGTAGGACTAGGTTATTGAAGCACACACCCACAGTGGCACACCTACTCCCACAAGGGCACACCTCCTAATAGGCCCTTCATATAGGCCAATCATATACAAACCATCACAGCCCCCTTTTCCTAAATGTTGCCTATGTACTTATGTTTTAACCCTCTAGTTTAGAAAGAGTTTGTGATGCCTGTAACCAATGAATAAGACTCAAAATGGGCTGATTGACATTTCTATTTACTTAATTTTTTTTTTTTTAATTTTGGGCTAGTGTTACAGGGGTTTCTTGGTTCTTGTCTTTTTGACGGAAAGAATTCAGTTGAGAGACACAGACATTTTAAGCAGAAATTGATGTAGTGAAACAAACCAAGCATTCCAAAAGAGAGACTGGAATGGAATGGGTTACCCAGAGATGAGGATAGGTCCAGTGGCTTTGTGGATTTAGAGAAGTCTTGTTGTTGTCATTGTCCTCATCATTGTTGTTGTCATTGTCATCATTGTTGTTTTTACAAAAATTATTTATGAGGCTGGCAGCATAGTCAGAGATTAATGTATTAATGTAATCTTTATCCCTTCTAATGATAGGTAGGATGTAGCATTTAGGACATTTTCTTCCATGATCCTTTAGAAAAATCTCATATTCTTGAGAATATATTCAAAACCACAGCCTAAGTTACACTGAAGCAAAGCTGGGGTCCGTTGAGAATACAGACCTTTGTTAGAACCCAGATGTGAGAATTTCCTGGTACCCTAGAGGAAGCCCCGCTGTGGCTGCGGGCAGCTACACCCCGCCTACGGCCTCAGGTGTGTTCACCACAAAGGGCACTCTCACCATCAAGAGACACAAGTGGTGTGATCCCGCTGCAGAACTCTTGACTCCTTAGGGTTAGTGCACACCCAACTCCCCTGCAGCTCTGCCGGCCTTTCCTTGTTCACTGTAACAGCTCTCTGTTGACTGAGACATTTTTGCTGCTTTGGAGTTAAGATATCTTGCTAGCTTTGAAAGAGAACCCTAATTAGGTAGGGACAGGTTTTATGGTAACTTGGTGGCTGTACAAATAAGAATAGGAGCTTGGGATGCCTCTCTCTCAACTCTACCTTCACATCCATTTTGTTGTTGTTGTTAGTTTTTTGTTTTGTTGTTGTTTTTTTACCTGATTCTGGGGATCTTCAGACTTCTCTCCTAGTTCTTCATAAACTATATAATACAATTACATAACTATAGCCACTCTGTAGGATAGCAGTTCTTCCCTGTGACCCATATTTAAGTAAATACAATAGATACCTAAACCAAATGCTCAGTGACGACCACAAAGGAAATTAGTTTAAAATTATTCTCTGTCATACACATAATTTTATGATCTATCAGAGGGAAAGTTCATTTCCATTCTGATAGTATAATGTGCTTATTTACTTTTGTGTGCATAAGAGATTAAATCCTGACTGATTATTTGGTGTGGAACATCTTTAGTGTTTTTAGAGTTGGCCAGTGTTTTGATTTTATAATCATAAGTGATGAGTCTCCTGCTTTGCATAGATAATTGCATAGTCCAAAATATCACAAGATGTGTCAATCACCATTTCAGACACTGTTGGAAATTCTGGCCTAATCCCATATGAAAATTAAGATTTTCCTATAAAACTCAAGTTGGCAAGTCTAACAGCAGCCTCTTGTGTGTGATAGATTGTATTTGGTTATCCCAGGGAGTGGCACTATTAGGAGGTGTGACCTTTTTGGAGTAGGTGTGGGTATGGGCTTTAGGAGCCTCCTCTGAGCTGCCTGAAGAGAGTATTCTGCTAGCTGTCTTTGGAATAAAAGTTGGAACTCTCAGCCCTGCGTCTGCCTGGATGCTGCCATGCTCCTGCCTTGATGATAATAGACTGAACCTTTGACCATGTAAGCCAGCCCCAAGTAAATATCCTTATAAAAGAGTTGCTTTGGTCATGGTTTCTGTTCACAGCCATAAAACCGTAACTAATGTGCCAGACATTTTAATATAATAGTACAATTCAAAGGTAAACCAGTTTGGTACACATTGGTGAGTGATAGTGGCGGATATTGAAAGTCTTTCTGTTCTATGATGAAACCATATGTTTCTGTAAAATCAGAAAACATGATGTATAAGGAGATGCTACAGTTCAGAGCCTAGAGCAGTCTCAAGTTGGAGCTCGGCCAGTGTCCGTGGGCATTGTGTGAGAGAGTGTGGAGTGCATCACGTTACATGTTCAGAACCAAGGCTCAGAGGAATCCTGCGATGCAGCCTAGCCTAGCGCTGCCAGAGACACCTCAGCTCTGTGCTGCATTTCTTCTGAATTAATGTGTAGCCATGGTGCAGTGAGAATCCTCTTCTCCAGTCAAAGTTCTCATGATGTCCACACTCAGTTGGACAACCACATGTTTGAGAAGCTAGGCCATAGGAGCCCTAAGACGCCTTTCTTTCACTGATACCATTACTGATTTCCTTCTGACCCTCTCTCCTACCTTCCCCAGCATCTGATAACCACAATTCTATGTTCTGCTTCTACAAAATCAGCCTTTTATCTTGAATGACAACTTATTGGTTTTTTTTTTAAATCTCTGTGCCTGGCCCTTTTCACTTAACACAATATTCCTTCCCTTTCTATCCCCAGTGCCACAAACGGCAATTTCTATTTCTTTTTGGTTGACTTTACCCATCGGGGGAGTGTAGCAGGTCTGGTTTGTTGGTTGTAAAAGCACCTGAGAGGTTAGAGAGATGCTTAGTGGTTAAGAGCAGGTACTGCTCTGGCGGATATCTGAGTTGGGATATGGCAGCTAGCACCCTCCTCAGGTGGCTCATAGCCACCTGTAACCGCAGCTCCAGAGAGACACGGAAGCTCTAGCCTCTGTGGGCATGTGGGCACCTGCACTCCCGTGAACATATCTATACAAAGACACAGACAATAGTTTCTATTTTTTAAAGCATGCATCTGAAGTGTGCCTGGTGTGAGTGTGTGTGTGTGTGTGTGTGTGTGTGTGTGTGTCACAGCTTGGGGGCTCCTTGCATGAGGAAGTGGAACAGGGAAAAAATGAACACAGTTTCAAAATCCATTTTAGGAGCAAAATCTTCAGCTTTACAGATGGTTTGATGTGGTCTGTGATAGGGAGTGACTACGGTCACTTGCAAAAAGCCCCTGGCTTCTGGATTTAGCAGCAGGCCCAGAGGTGGTGCACATTGACTCGCTCTGGGAGTTCATCTGGAGCAGAGCTGCCGGGAGAAAAGCCAGAGCTCCCTCTTGGATGTGATGTGCTTGGCTTGGCAGCCAATGTGCCCAGTGGGGCTGTGATGGGAGCCAAGTTCAGTTCAGTCTTAAGTGAGCACAAAGAAGGTCTATACCAGACTTTAACCATGACTGTGAGAAAATCAACAGGATTCCCAGTTAATGTGAGGCTATTACAAGTTAATACAATGATCATAGCCAACACAATGTTCCTATAATTATTTAAATAAGTGATTATAAAGCTCACGATGGCTGGTGCTTTAGAAGCCAGGTACCCTGCTGCCTGGCATCCTATCAAAAATATTTTCAGCTTTACTCCTGATACCAACTGTATTCTTAGCACTGGGGTGTTTGATGTGTATTTTCTAAAGAAATGAATGAGTGGGTATTTGTGGCAGTTATTATTACCAAGTTGACACGACCTAAAAGTGCTTGTGAGACAGACCTTGGGTATGCCTGTGAGGAAAACTTTAGACTGGGTTATTGAGGGGAGGAGCCACCTTTACTGTAGTTAGTGCCATTCGATGGGGGTGTGTGGTTCTGGGCTGGATAGCAAGACATGAGCACCAGCAGGCGTCCCCCTGTACTTCTGACTGCAGGCACAATGCGACTCACTTCCTTAAGTTCCGGTTTCTGTACCTTCCCTCCCTTCCCTGATGGACCGTACCTTCAGACCATGGTATCTCATTGTGACCATGAGAAAAGTTATTAATGCAGTGTTCTGACAGAGTACAGAGGTGAGGAAGACATGCCTAGGCACTGCTCTATGGCTGACTGTGGCATCCACATGTCCTACAGAACCATCCAATCCAGTCTGTCATATCTGCACTTCATGAATATGTAAATATCCATCCAACACAAATGCATCCCAACATCTGCAGAGCTTTGGTCTCTTAAGCTGTATCTAGTTATACATGGTGTCAGTAGACAGGCAGGCCGAGCTCAAGGACCTCACCAGTGTCCACATGTGACTGGCATATCCTCAGAAGGGCACAGTGTAGGTTTTTGCCACCTACAGCAGCCATGCCCAGAAACCCCTAACCTCCTGACTGTGTTTCTCATCAACTGCTGTCCTTACATGTATTAGGAACATGAACACCTGAAGGCACATATTGGACATCCCTGACCTGAAAACCTCAGATCTGAACTGACTTAGCATTGAAACGTTATTCTTTCCAACATCCCAGCAGGAGAAGGAAATCCTGCTTCATGAAGCTTGGCTTCATGTACAAGGTTTATTTAAAATGTTGCTTTAAAGTGCAATCAAGCAGTGTATATAAGAAATACGTGAAATGTAAGTGAAATTTCTGTTTAAATTTGGGTCTCATCTCAGGTCCTGAGATAGCATATTCTATCTAAATAGCGCAAAGTTTTAAAAATGCTCCAAATCTGAAATACTTTGAGCTGTAAGCATTTTATACAGGAAGTTCCTCCTGTGTAAACATGCATGGCCACTGTGCCTCTGTGATGCCGTTCATACCAATTCAGGGCTCATGCAGCAGGTAACCCTGTATGATCCATGAGAGCACAACTCCATGTCCTGTGGAGTCACTTTCAGGTAGACATCTTGAGAGAATGACTATTCTTGTCAAACTCTTTATTAATGTTGAATATTTTAATTCCCCTCCCCCACCCTCTCACGGATCCACTAATCATACCATTTCCACAGAGCTTTGTGTTTTCAGCATTATCCTTTAACCCCATCACGTTCCATTGCTCTGACTGTAGATTTTTAGATGTGTAGCCATCACTAGAATGTGTTAAACCTGCCCGGGACACTCCCTTAAAGAGAACTAACTTTCTCCTGTTATCAGCTATCACTTACCTCAACTAGGACTGGAACCCCATTCCCATTCGTCCCACTCCGTGCTAACATGTTGTCTAAGTGAAGCTTGTGAAGATCTTGGGTATGCTGTCGCCACAGCCGCTGTGAGTTCATATGTACGACTGCCCTGCTGTGTCCAGAAAACACTTTGCTTGTAGCTGTTCATCATGTCTGGCTCTTACAGTCTTTCTGCTCCCTCTTCCACAATGAGCCCTTAGCCTTTGGAAGAAGGAGATGCACACGGAACTCAAATCCAAATGGATCAAGGACATCAGTGTGAGAACAGGATCTGATAGACGAGAAAGTGAGGGCATAGAATTGAACTTATAGACACAGGGAAGGATTTGGTGATCAGGCTGCTATGAAGGTATTAGGGTGAACAGTAATGTAATAGGTATTAAGATTAACAGTCAAAAATGGGACTACATGAAATCGAAAAGCTTCTGTACAACAAAGGACACTGGCATCCCAGTAAAGAAGGAGTTAAAAAACCTGACAGGGTTAATATCTTACTCAACTCATATTTAACAATTACATTTAAGTCTATTCTGCTATTTAAAAAAAATAAATAAAATGTAAACCCCTGAAATGGAAAAAGTACTTACCCAGCCATAAGCTGAAATTTCAGCATTGAGCTGGCCTCTAAATGATCTATGAAGGTCTCATGGTGCTGGAGTTATGTGAATGGCCATTTTCAGCTAATGGTAATGTTTGTTACATTTATTTGTGCAGCATAATTGTGAAAGAAGACCCCAAATGGAACCTGAACCCCACCATACTCTCATTTACCCAGAAACCCATTACCTGAGTTAACGGTTATTTAAATTAAATTTTCTCCAAGTTAAAAACACAGAGAAGAAAATCATCCGAATAAAATCTGAAGCTGAGGACAAGGCCGGGTTGATGTTTAGAGACATCGCTCACGCAGGGCCTGGATTATCTCAAAAATTAAATTGCAAATGACTATATTCCCTGTTTTGTGGATTTAGTTTCCCCTCCCCTCTGTAACCTCTTGCACCTTGCACCCCGGAGCCTCCCAGGTGGTGTGTACCCTTTGGCAGAGCAGCTAAGTTTTAACACAAATCCTGGGCAGGACCCAGGAGGGGGTGCTCATTGGCTCATCTGCTGCAAGGAGACTGTGCCGCCTGGTCTTACCACAACTTGACCCAAGCCAGAGTTATCTGCAAGGAGGGAACCTCAACAGAGAAAATGCCTCCTTAATATTAAGCTACAGGTAAGCCTGTAAGGTATTTTCTTAATTAGTAATTAAATGTGGGAGGCACCAGGCCACTGTATATGGTGTCATCCATGGGCTGGTGGTCCTAGGTTCTATATAAAAGCAGGATGAGCAAAGCACAGGGAGCAAGCCAGTAGGCAGCACCCTTCCATGACATTGGCTCCTGCCCACTGGTTCCTACCGGACTTCTGAGTTTGAGTTCCTGTCCGGACTTCTTTTGATGATGAACAGGAATGTGGAAGTGTAAGGCAAATAAACCCTTTCCTCCCCAACTCCGCTCTCTGGTCATTGTGCTTCAGCACAGTAATAGAAACCCTGCCTAAGTCAGACACTTACTGGTTATTTCTCTCCTTCATCACCTTGCCCTTCTGTGTAGCTTGGCTCACAAAGAGAAACTGAATGTTGAGCTTCTTCTTCCTGTTTGGGAGCTGAACCGTCAGAAATGCATGCGGTCAGCTTTATTCTCTGAGGTACTGATAGCCCGTTGGGGAGAGAGATGTATTGACAGGTCATTTGGCACATAGTACAGAAGAAAAGCAATAGGATTTTGAAAAGGTTGTGCAGAGAGTGCTGGGGTGGCAGAAGCCAGGCATTTTAGCACAGTCTGCACATCAAATTCCAGAACACCCAGGACTAGATAGAGAAACCTTATTACAAAACAGAACAACAACAACAAACAAACAACAACGACGACGACAACAATAACAAAGCCAAAGAGAGAAAACCCAACAATATTTAAAAAGCACACACACACACACACACACACACACACAGAAATCTATGGGTAAGATTAGGTTTTGTACAATGTGGAATTTTGGAATTAATGGCATCTTTTCAAAGCTCCAAAAGTTTTCCCACTTTGAGGACTTCAGATTTGGACATCAGGGACGTGCACCCTTGCATTGACAGTGGCTTATGGACACTGAGGCACACTCCTGAGGCAGCTGGCCTCCCAAGTTGGCGAAGCAGTGGCAATCTGGTCCTCCCACCTGCTCAGGGGAACACAGCGCCACCTATCATTTCCTTTTGCTCACTCAGTGAAACCGCTCTGTAAATGCCCCTGAGAGCAGTGTTTCCAACACCCAGGCTGGCGCCTTGACAGAGTGCATAGCTACCATGGAACCCAGCAAGCCCATCCCCCATCCAGTGAGTGAACTGTGCAGTGCGGATGCTCCAAGGCCCCAGACGGGGGAGTGCGGGGGTGGGGGGCTGTTGATGCAGAGTGTTTTCAGTGTCTGGAAATTTGCCTCCATGGGTGTTGAACAGCTTCAGGAACAAAGCCTTGTCTTACACTCTAATGGCAGATCCTTTCTCACTGGTCTGGGCGTTCAGAAAATGTCCATGCTAAATCCAGAAATTTGGGGTTCCAGAAAAGCTTAAGTCGTTCCTGTGGGAGGGGCAGAATTCCCCGAGTTTCTTCGCGCAGATTAGATTTCCCAAGTTAGGAATAAGGTGACCAGCATTAGATGTGGCTGTCCTCATACAACCCTCTGCATTGCTCAGGAAGCCTGAGTTCTGATCCAAGTTGCATGAGGAACTGGCACAACCCCTAACCATAGCATATGCAAGTGATATCGATATTTATTTCCTGTAAGATCTGAGAAAGGATCAAAAGTAACAGAGCTGGAGAGAGAGCGAGATGGCTCAGTGAGCAGAGAGAGCATTTGGTGCACAAGCCTGATGAACCTGTGTTTGATGACTGGGACCCACATAAAGGTGGCAGGAGAGAATCAATTCCACAAAGCCCTCCTCTGACCTTCACCCAGGTCCTCCCATACATGTCATTCATGTGTGTGCCCAGGACATACTCATATACTCAATAATTAATTATTATTACTATAGTTTTATTATGATTAATTAAATGATGATTAGAGGACCTGGAGCAGGGCTTGCTGGGTAAAAAAATCCTTGCTGCAGGATCACGAGGACCTGAGTTGGAATCTCCAGAACTTTTGTTAAAGCTGGATGTAAAGTTAATGTCTGTAATCCCAGCATGCCTATGGGGAGAGGAGTGACAGATGGGAACACTCAGAAGCTGGAAATTACACCTATCACGGTACACATGGCAGAAGGGCAACAAAGAAACTGTCACAAAACAAGGTAGGAGGTAAGCACTGTCATTTGATGTCCTCTCTCGTCAGTGCATGCATCCTGGTACATAAGGGCCTCAGGTCACTGGGAGAGGGGGGCAGTGGGACCCCATGAGTTTTCTCTTCCTCTTTGCTTCCTAGTCCATGAAGTAAGCAGCGTGTTATGCTACCTACTCTCCTCTTTCTCCTGGAGATCTTTCCAGAGACCAGGTGGAAGATGAGTGGATCTTCCCAGTCTGAAACTCCAAATCAGTGAACTGAAAGAACCCTTTTCGGTTAAGAAGAACTTCCTAAGTGAATTTCTAGAATGTTTTGATCTAGTGACAAGCTTACTGGCTCAGAAAGAACTTGTCAACAGTTGCAAAGTTACAACAGGGTTGAAAATTGTACAAGTTACAATCTTCTTTGTTTGGGGGCTTGGCTGCAGCTCAGTGGGTTATATTGTTCCACAGTAACAAACAGAACCCTCAGTGTTCCATTGAACACAGGAGCTGAAGCCCCAGAGTTCATCCTTGCCTCATAAATATGTCCAGTTTAAGAACAGAATGTTTCAAAATCAATAGTTAAAAAGGAAATTCAGTACCTGGAACCTTCCATGTATAGTTAAAAGAACTGGAACTGGAGAGATGGTTTAGTAGTTAAGCCCACTTGTTGCTTTTGCATAGGATCTGGGCTCAGTTCCCAGCACCACACTGTGCCTTAGAACCATCTGTTCCAGGAGATCTGATACTGCCTTCTGACCTTTGTAGGTATGAAGTATATATGTGGTGAACATACAAACTTGCATATGACATCTTCATACATATAATAAAATATGTATTTTTAATTAAATAGAGTTAGAAGAATGGAGGTTCCTGGAGGCTGGGAAGTCCCCATGTTCACACCCACAGTTGTCTCATTGTTGACTATGTCTAAGGCATCACAGGTTTTCACGTACATACAGCAAATCTAATGCACCCCTGAACACAGAATGGAAAATGTGTTCTTTCCTATTTGTCCTGTGAGTGCAGGTTTAACATGGACAGAGTCCTAGACTCATGGACTACAAGGAAAGGACCTCTTCTGGAAGACCTCAGCTTTCAGTAATTAAGAACACATAATAAAAACTGGGCAAAGTGACACATGCCTTCAATCTATACACTTGGGAGGCAGTAGCAGGCAGATAGATCTCCAAGAGTTCTTAGCCAGCCTGGCTACAAAGTAAGTTCCAGGACCCTGAAGTCACTTAAATCCTGTCTCAAATAAATAAACAAACAAACAAACAAATAAACAGCGCAATGTTTACACATAAGGTCTTGTCAGCTTGGACTACACAGTCAGACCCCATTTAAAAAACTTATGTATATGTGTATGTGTATGTATATGTGTGTGATGTGTGATGTATATGATGAATATGATGTATATGTGTATGTGTATATGTAATATGCAACACACACACAGAGAACAGAGGATGGAAACTGAAAGATGTCACAGGAGGCCAGAGCATCAGGCCTCTTTGGAGAAAGTCCTCTCCCCACCTAATACCACTATGAACAGAGTTCTCTCAAGAAGCCTTTTCAAGGAGAGGAGACTCATTCAGCAACACTCATGCACTTTTGTTGAAAGGAATGAAATGTATTCTCCAGAATGGAAGAGACAGTTAGTGAGAGTCCTACACCAACACTACAGCCTGTGAGGATGGAGTCTATTATTCCCTAGGGAATCGCCACATGCCCAGGCCCTGTTCAGCCCTGCAGAGGTGGTCTGAACCTTTGGAGGGAGCGAGTAGGGCACCGGAGACAAATAGCGAACCCTGGAGTTTCTTCCATTATGGGCCTCGAGACAATCCTCCTCCAGGCCCAGGGGACCTGGGGTTCGATTTGTCTCCCTCACACCAGACAAGCTATTTCCTTCCGTGGCGCCGCAAATGTCTGCTTTTCTGCTGAGCGGGGAGCTTGCCTCAGGTAATGGAGCAGCCGGATCCTCCTCACCGCCTGCTTTCTTTACCTTTTCACCTCCTGAACTTCTTTGATTTCCCCCCCTTCAGGTTTCTGTTTATGCTTTGAGTTGTCAAGTTTGGAAGCAGAGGAGGGGGAAGGGCAGGAGAACACAGAGTAGCAGGGAAAGCGACCTCCTTATAAAACAGCCAGTATTGGGTATTCTGGAAGTTTCCCACAAGGCCTCAGGTTTCCACAAAGGAGTTTATGAGGGAGTCCAGTTAATTGCTTAGAAAAATAAATGCTCACTTTGTGAAGTATAAAAATGTCATTTACCCCGTGCCTTTAAGCTAACTTATATTTAAGTGGTTAGCCAGTGGCTAGAGACTAGACATTTTAATGTCTTCAGAAGCGTACTCTGCAATTACTGGGTACTTTGAACAACAGTTACTCACCATGATCTTTTTCATAAGCCCAAGAGTGGTGAGAGTTTATTTTCCTAGAAAAAAAATACAGTAATTCATGCACCGGAGGCAGGCAGGCAAATGACTTGTCTGTACATGTGCAAGTCAAGAATTCCTAATTTTGTCTTTTGACTTAAACTAATGATAGGAAATGGCCGCACTGCGCATGCCAGTTCCATGTAAGCCAAGCGGAAAGGTTTTGCAGAGCATCCGGTGAAGACCTTTGGAGTAACACAGCCTGTCAGAGGAGCATTGAGGTCAAATATTAAAACACAAGGAACTGCATAAAGCATAATTGAAAGCCACAATCTCATCTTTTAAAAGAGACCTCTCCTGTGCTGACTATGCTTGCCCAGGGCCCTTTGTGTTGTGTGGCTTGCCTCTTTCAAACCACCGTTTCTTTCCAAATCCCAATCTTTGCAATAGGGAGATTGAAGTCGAATCTCCCTGTTGTCATTTGCTTCATAAAATGCCTCCTTGAAAGGAAAAACTAGAGTCTGGGGCTCTGGCTCAGCGGAGTTGCACTTGTCTAGCATGTGTAAGGTCGTGGAGTCAATTCCCAGCAGAGAATAAAGGAAGAGAAGGAAGAAAAGAAAGGGAGATATGTACTGGGTCAGATGAACAAAAGATAAAACCAGCACTAGCCAAGGCTGTAACCTTATATGCCAATTACACAAATGCTTACTGTACCAGTGTGTGCGGTACACACAGGTCAGGGACTGAAGACCTTGTGCTGATGGACTTCCTGTTTTATGCTATTGCTCCCTAGTGAGCTGTAGGAAACCAAGATGTAAATAAATGCACTGCAGTGTGCAGAAAACAAAAATGTCGTTCACCAGAGGAGCTAGCAAATCAGTCATGCAGTGTACTGAGGCATAGCATCCCGAGGAACACAGAAACAAGCTTGGTGGCTCCTGTGTGTCTAGGGGCAGTGCAGTAAGTGGTCTCTGTGCCACAGGACTTACAGCAAGAGTGTCCTCATAAAACCCACAGCAGAGTCCAGAGCACAGCTCCCCAGTCAGCCATGAGAAAAACTAGAAGAATGCTTTCCAGAGCAGGTCTCTCTGAGAAGGAGGTATCCAAGCTGAAGAGGGCGGGGACTAACCACCTGTGCAATCAGGGTCTGATGTTAGCACGTGGCAAGTATGGAAGTCCCAGGCACTAGAGAAAGACTTGCTGTCCCTGTGATCTAGAGATACACTAAGAACATATACGGTTATCTGAAGTCAAGTGGAGCATGTGACCCTCACAGGACTTGGGAAATTTTCATTTCATCTCTGAGATGGAGAAGCCCTGAAGGGTTTGACAGGGTGGTGTTAACCTAAACCTCCTGCCTTAGAAGATCTCTTTTTGTCTCCCATGTGAAAAGTGCTTGGTAAGGAAGGGAAGCTGTTGTCAGGGAGAGTTCTTGGAAGGCTATGGCCTTCTCTGGTCCCCATCTAATGGTGAAGACAGAAGTAGGAACTGATAACGTGTAGCATGGAGTTGAAAGTCAACAAGACTGGGTGTGAGTTCCGAAGAACACAGAAAAGCCAAAGCCCCTTCCTGCAGTTTTTGGGTGAGGGTAAGTGTGGTAACATAAGGAAGTACTTGGGAATAGAATGAATAGATATGTTTTAGATACTGTGTTTGAGGGTTCTGTTATGGGTTGCACCGTGCCTCTCAGTTCCCAGGACCTTTGAATGAGACTTTATTGGGAAATAGAGTCTCTGCAGATGAGCTGAAAGGAACATGAAGTCCTCCTCCAGTGGATGGTCACTTAATCCAATGTGAAGACTCTGTTTCCAAGAAGAGTGTATGTGTATATGTGCATGTGTGCATATGAGCATACACAGCATGCACTAGACGATGACCAGGTCAGAGACTGCAGTGACACACTCAAAGGCCAAGACTTCCCTGCAACCACTGGAAGCTGAAAGAAATAAGCAACAACCCAAACTCCTCTAGTTAGGGTTACCATTGTTGTGATGTAACACCATGACTAAATGCAACTTGAGGAGGAAAAGGTTTATTTCATTCACAGTTCCATTATCATCAAAAGCAGTGGGGGCAGGACATCAAGCAGGACAGGAACAATGTAGAAGCCATGGAGGGTGCTGCTTACTGATTTGCCCTTCCAAGCTTGCACATCCTTCTTTACAGAACACAGGACCACAAAGAGTCCTCTGGTATTAATCACTAATTAAGAAAATGTCCTACCTTAAGTGTAGGCTTCTAGCTTTTAACGATGAGGCAGTATGTCATTTTATTTGGTACACCTAGTTAATACATTGTTACAACAGCTACAAGAAACTTCTACATGGCCCAAACAAGTGGATTGGTACCATGACCTGAGACTGAGATCTGTCTTAGAATTGGTGATTGCCATACTGAGGAGGGATGGTCCAGGCAGAGGAAAGACTGTTGGTGTTTGTAGCATGCTAGTCTGTCAGGATGCTCATGACTCATCCCGCAGTTCAAGCATGATAAACACAGAGAAAAGAAGGGAGTGAGAAGTTTATGGCAAGCTTTCCAGCAGCCCTGACTGAACAGGGCTAGACTTTGCCTGCATCTATTAAGAGATAAACTGCACCAAACATACCCAGTGGAAAAGCATTCCTACCTCCCTAATGACTTGAGTGTTTGTAATAAAATACAAATCAGTTGTCTGTAGAGCATTAGCAGGCTCCGATATTTGGTCCTGCAGGATACCAGGAGGCTTTTCCTGAAGAACTCTCTTTCCCACAGTTGGGTTTTCTATACTCCGTCTTCATAATACCCCCTCTTCCTCTATCAAGGACACAGTGGCTTCCAGGGCAGACCATCTAATTAATATTTAGAATATTCGAACACAGAGTTAAAAAGTAAATACTTCTTTTGTGATCTGGAGAGCCTTTCAGAAGGTTGACTCTCCCCAGCTGCTTGTCATATGATCCTGTCTTCCACCCCTCATTTCTTCTAACCTTGACCTATCAGTCTTGTGGCCTCCTCTGAGCGTTCCTTTAGCTCCTCGGTGGTTTAGCTTTGTGTTTCTGTAGCAGAACACTAGAGGAAAGCATTTCAGAAGAAACAAGGGGTTATTTGGGTTCATGGTTTGGTGGGGGGTTAGTTATGGACTGGGTTCTGTTGCTTTAGAGCTTGTGGTGAGAAGCACACGCTGTGGGCACATGTAGAACAATGTCTAGGTGGAGAGAAAAAAAAGAGGGATAGAGGGAGACACACAGAGAGACAGAGACAGAGAGAAGAGAAAGGGAGGATTCCCACACTTCTCTAAATGCATACCCCCTATATTCTAAGGACTCCCAATAGGCATTACCTTTTTAAGGCTCCATAACTTCTGGTAGCACCATGGGCTGAGGAATCAAACCTTGAACATCTAGATGGATCTTTAGGGGACACGTTTGGGGGACATCTGGATAGACCTTTTGGGGACATTTACACACACTACAACACAATGTTTCCCTGTCAGCAGGAAAACAAAAGATCCTACTGATTTGAAATTTGAGGAGAAACAGAAATAACATCTAATGTTGAGAATGAAATGACTAGGTACATTTCATGATGATTTTAAGACAAAGTCCAGTGAGTATGTACAATCCACCAGCACGTGGACAAGAAGACACTGTTTTCATTAAAAGTGATGTCTTCAGGGTGGGACAGATGGCCCAGTGGTTAGGAACAGGTGCTGCTCTTGCAGAAGATCTGAATTTGGTTCCCGGAACCCATATCCAGCAGTTTTCAAGCACTGTAATTCCAGCTCCAGGGAATCCATTGGCCTCTTTGGCCTTCTGCAAGCACCCATACATGTGACATGTGCTCACAAGGACATGCACACAATAATATAAATCTTGAATGGGGTGATATCTCCATTACCATGTGTCTTTTAAATGTATTTTTTGTTTGCCTTTTTCAGAGCTTGATTCATAATTAAAGCTCATTATGACTTTTCTCTTTATCCAGTGTGGCGGTTTAAATGAGAATGGTCTCCCCACTCCAAAAGGCTCATATATCCGCATGCTTAAGTCTCCAGTTCATGATTTGTTTTGAAAGATTAGGAGGTGTGTCCTTGTTGAAGTAGATGTGTCCTTATTGGAGGAGGGGTATGACTGAGGGGGGCTTTGAGATTTCAAAAGCCTATGACAGGGTCTCTGCCTCCCTCCTTCCCTCCCTCCCTCCCTGTCCCTCTCCCTCTCCACCCCCCACCTGTCTGCTGATTTAAATAAAGAACTCTCAGTTACCTCTTTACTTCTGCAGCACCATGCCTACCTGTTTGCGGCCATGTCCTCCATCTTGATGATTAGGGACCAGCCCTCTAAACATGTAAGCAAGCCCCCAAATATATGCATTTCTTCATAAGAGTGGCCTCTGTCATTGTGCCTTTTCACAGCAATAGAACAGTGACTAAGACACCTAGTCCAGAGTCCTCACTTGCTTAAATAACTAACCTGACATTTTTTTCTTCCTAAATTATTTTTTGAGAATTGCATAGAATGTATTTTGATCCTATTTATCCCCTCCCCCAAATCTTTCTCCCTTATCCACATCTCTATCCCTGACCCTCACACTAAGTGTTCTCTCTCACACTGTCTCTCACTCTCTTGCTCTCTCTAGCTTTCTTGCTTTCTCTTTCAAAAACCAACAAAAACCAAAAAAAAAAACAAGGTTCCATTTTTGTTGCCCAGCTGTTATTGGGTATGGGGTCTGCCTTGTAGAATGGGAGAGCAGGAGTCACACCATTAAAAAAAACTGACTCTAATTTAAATCAGGAAATGTCCCAGCACCACCAGATGATAACTCCTCACTTAGAGGTGGGATGTGATGCCCAGGTCCCCCACTCTATGGTGGGAATTTTGTCTGGCTTGTGCAAGTCTTGTGCATGCTATTACGGTCAATGTGAATTCATGCGCACAACTGCCCGGTTATGTCCAGAGAACACCGCTTCTTTAAAGTCATTCACCACCCCTGGCTCTTACAATGTTTCTATTCCTTCTTCCAAGAAGATTCGTGAGCCATGGTGGGGGAAGGGTGTATTGTATACATACTACTTAGATATAACACTCTGGACCCTCTTGTCTTCAGTTTATTTGGCCAGTTGTGTGTCTCTATGTTAACTGGCATCTTTCAAGAAGCAAGAATCTTCTATGATGAGAGATGCACAATGCACTAATCTATGGATATAGCCTAGTGATAATATATCATTAGGAGTTATTTTAATACCATTTTCGTTTAACAGAACAATAGTAATAGGTTCTTCCCTATGGTCTATGACCTGTCTAACTACATGTTCTCAGCCTTGTTAATGATGCTATGTTTGGGTCCCATCTCATGGAGGGTGCTTAGATTGAATTGGAAAGTGTTGGGTCACTCCATTAACATTCATGCCACTATTAAACTGGAGAGCTTGTGTCGTCAGACCAGTGATTATTACAGCTTTTTGGGTTCACAGTGGAGTAAGCTTAATAATTACCTTCTCCTCTGGTAGCATATAGAATCTTTGTGCACTGTGAAAACTAGAGCACAGGAATGAAGATCCTACTCGGCACTCACTTGCTTTCTCTGTGTTTTATGACTTGAGTATGTGGTGTGTTCACAATAAGGTCTAGCTTTAGAGTCCAGGAGCATAACCAGGAGTCACGACAGTGTCCGGCAATGAATGGTCCTATATAGGACTCCTTTTAGCCAACAGCTTTAAAAGAAATCACCCACTTCTTGTACTGGAGATTTTATTTGCTAGCATATAACATCTAGTTGAAGTCTTGTCCCTGGAATAACTGCATGTAAGCTCATTATCTTTTATATTATTACTATTTTATTAGATCCTATCTCAGTTTAAAATTTGAAGGTGATTGTGGATTCATGCAGTCAGTGCTTATGTTAAACAGTGTCTTAAAGGGCTGAGTATGCCAGTATTTTTTAAAATTTATTTTAGGAGAAAATTGAGTCTGCTCTAGAATACAGTACTACACAAAGAAATAGAAATCAAGTATGAATACCAGAGTTATAGAAACCGCTTTTGCTTTGTAGCTGAAGATAGGGAGATATACCACCACTACCCACCCCACTCATGCTAAGGTGAACCGGAAGGGAATGAGGTGGGAAGACTCAACTCGCTCTGACTTGAGGTTGGAGCTCTGTACTTGTTACCCAGAGACCCTGTTAAAACTGTAACTCAGCTCTTTTCACATTTTCAGATAAAACCATCTATTCTTTACTAAGCCCTAGAACTTTGCCATATTACCTTACAGGGCAAAAAGGCTTTTATGAATGTTGTTGTGTTGATTAGAAATGATGTTCTATGGTCCTCAATGGATGATATTCTCTTTTGATGCTCACAGAGTCGGGGGAGGTTTGGGGGTTGTGCCTATGGGGAAAACAACAGGTGCACCAGATGAGGATTGGCTAGGCTTTTCAAGTACCAGGGTACGGAATGGACCCACAGGTATGTCTGTCTTTAGGTTATCCCTAAGCACCCGAGGGTGATGGTACTCAGTGGAGAAGCTGAAGGTCACAGCAGGAAGCAGGCACACATTCACCATCCTACCTCTTTGCTTAACTTGTCTTGAGCTAACTTGCATTGTCCTGAAGTCCCATTAGTTCTTTCTGTAAAACTTTGACTAAGGATCTTGGAACCGTTTTTGAGGGACATCTGTTTTAGAAGGAATCACACTTTTGAGGATAAAAAGAGCTTTGGGTACCACTCTGGCTTCTTAACAGCATCTTTGACACCATTCTCCTAGCATTCAGGTTTCCCCTGCCACCACTTGAAAGGACAATTGGATTCTGATTAGCATCTACATCAGCTTGCTCAGGGGACCTGCCACTGCTCCTAATTAACTAGAGGGCTCCAGCGCCCCCTTTCCAGCAGCAGGTGGTCTGTCTGCTCTGCTCACAACCTCCCAAATAGTTTCCAATGCATATTCTGGGTATGTGGCTAACGCTTGATTAGTAACTAAATGCAAGAAAACAATTTAAAATCAGGGTCAAATGTTGATCAACCATTGACAAATAAGTTATTACACTCATGCCTTAAGGCCCCCATAACAGATTGTGACTTTAGTGACTTAAGTCCATGCAGGTGTGTTGACTGACAGCTCTTCCTAGGTCTGTGGTTGAAATGGTCTACACCAGGAGCGTGGTCCTTCTAGGAGGGTATTACAGGAGAATGTGATTTCTTGGCTTGCAGAAACCACTTGCAAAAGACTCTCACCCCTCCGCCTTCCACATCAGTTGTGAATGGTCTAGTCTCTTCCATGGAAACCAGTTCTTGCCTTCCTTCCTCTTTATAAGCATCCTACATTTCCAGCAGGCTAAACTTTGCAGATCTCCGGTCATACACAACCCACTCAGAGTAAATTGTGGCATTTAAAGAAACATAGTCATGGGCTCCAGGAATTACATCGATGAAGAAATGAAAGGCTGAGTCTGAAAATGTAAGAACATATGAAATACTTAAGACTTTGAAGGAATGCTTTGAAGCTGCAAGCAGTAGTGTAGTGCATGTCTGTAATCCCATCACTAGGGTGGCTGAGGCAGAGGGATGCTGATCTTGAGGCCAGCCTGAGGTACTTAATAAAACCGTGTCAGAAGAAAGAAGAGCCAGGGAAGCCTGCCTCCAGAGTCAGTGCTAGTGTCTAGCCAAATAAAAGACCCCATTGGTCTATAAACTTAAAGAAAAAGTGGACTCCTTTCTGGTTTCAAGATGCTACATGTGAGACTGAGAGCCGGTGCCGTGCGCACCCAGGTAATAACCTGGGCATATTCTGGGCACATCTATCTGTAGCCACAGAACTGAGGCAGGACAGAGGCAGGAGGATTCCTGAGACTTGCTGGCTGCCAGCCCAACCCAAACCTGCATGTTCCAGGTTCAGAGAGAGAGAGAGAGACAGAGAGACACAAAGAGACAGACAGAGAGACCTTGAGTCAAACAAGGGGTTTTTCATGGGGTACACACAGATGCATACACCCATAGATTCAGGTGTATAGACACTATGTGTGTGTGCATATATATTTATATACACAGAGATGATATATTTCATATTGCCATATAATCAGTTCCAAAAATCTATTGAAATCATCACTTGGGTGGTATCCAAGGGTGTCCAAGGAAAATCAGACACATTTCCTAGATGAGTGCTGGTATCTGTTCAATTATTAAGTGGAGGTAAGTGTGGCAGAGAACTCTCCCTGGCTTTCCACATTGACTCTGTGGAGATAAGACAGGATCTAGAAGGATTGAGGGGCTGAGTGTCCTATGTGCTCGGCACACAGAGCTGCTCCCACTGCTCATTCTAAGGGCATCCCTTTAGTTCCCGGAAGCCTTGTACTTGAGAGCGGTTCTCTTTACTTTGTGAAGGATCTGCTCACTACACATTGTAGGCAAACACTTCATCTAGTGTTTAGAATGAAACTCTCAGGAAGTTTGAGAGGATGTTTAAAATTAATTTTGAACTCTCTAAATAAAAACCAGTGAGGCTCAAATAGCTAAATTCACTCCCTGAAACTCATTTTTCTCCGTCAAAAGGGAAGGCACAATGATTGGCAAGCTACCTGTCTTCAGCGGTATAGATGCTCATTAGGGGATTGAACGCACCTGATAAAGGATTTGGAAGACAGGAATTTTCCTTAGCAACTTCAAGTCCAAGCACAACTATTGTCATTGTTTGGTGGCCATGTTCACTAAAGATGTGAAAGGGGCTTTCCAGGCTGAGTCTTAGGAAATCATAGTATCTGAGTGCTAGAAAATAAATATGTCACAAAAAGGTACGTCCATGATCACAACAGTCTCATACCTGTTTTAAAATGAATGTAAGCTTTATTATCTGTAAGATATTAAAGTAAAAATTATTTACCATATTAGATATATAAATATCATTTAAATATTGTATTAAAATATTGTATTAGATACAAGAAAAAGCAGTTCTCTCAATTAAAATGGGCATTTATGTTTCAGATTATAGGAGGAAAACAGTCAAACCGATGTTGTTTTTTTAAATTGCCAGAATAGACTCATTTTATGCTGATATATATTTCATATATATTTCAAATACACACATACATATACATATATATATATATACATATATATCAGCATATATATGTCACACACACACACACACACACACACACACATTCCAGCTGTGTGTTGATTCACTGGAAGAATGTTAATACACTATATAATTATTCTCACTTTAGGTTAAAACTTTCTCTTGGATAAATATGGAGATATGTATAAGGTAGAAATGGGCTCCATCCTTGAAGTACTGGCCTTGGAGGGAGAGGATTGACTGATAACCTTCAAGTTTTGCTATTTGATGTTGCACCAATGCCCGTGGATGTTTTACGTACTTCCCTTTCCTCAGAAGAAGTGTGCCTTTTCCAGAGAAAACCATGTTTTGAATATACAGGGAATTTCTGAATAAACATCATTAAGGGAGGGGCTCTGTCCTGCTCGGCTTCCACTGTGGCACAGTGCAGTATGGTTTCTGTTCCCAAGGCATTATGGGTATGGGTGTAAGCCTGACCCTCAGACAGCTGTGCAATCAGAGCCTGTCACGCTGAGATGTGTACTACTTACTGAGCATTCCCAGAGTACTGAATCTTTAGCCATCTCCTTGCAGGCAATGGATGGTGTCCCAAGCAGCTCTATTCTACAACTTGGGATGCTGGCTTTAGATTTCTTCCTTCTCACATGCAAAAAAAAAATGGAAGGATTAGTCGTAGCACCCCTGATGTCTGTGACTACTGGGTATTCAGTCCACAATGACTGAACAAAAGACAATAGGCCTTTTCATACTCTGATTGGTGGCTTGCTGAGTAAGAAATCCCTGAGAAATTAGAACTCTTTTTGTAATTGTCACTTGCTTTCCATGTAGTGAGGATCCTCTGCTCTGCTGTAACAAATGCCATAAACTTGGTAATAAGCACATTTATTTTCCTGAGTTTCTGTAGCTGGCATCTATGAGCCAGGTGTTTGCAGGTTGAGCTCTCCTGAATCCTCTTGCTCTCCTGTATAAACAGACTCATGTGCTAATCTCTTCTTAGAAAGAAGGCACTGATGGATGCTAAAGGGGCCTCTCCACAGTGCCTCACACCCTCTTAATTGCCTTTCCAAATACAGCCTCACTCTGAGGGCCTGGCATTGGGACATAAGAATTTTGGAGGAGATACAATTCAGCCTTTAACACATTGATGTTTATTATGGTCTAGATATATCATTATTCTGTTTAAATGCCAAAGAAATTAAATGATCTTTCAACAGTCAGGACTGTATAGATTGTCAGTAAAACCCAGAACATCACTGCTTTTGTACTTGCCTACTTGCTGAACCAGTTCTACCCTTCCATTACACAGAACCTCTCGTCCCTGGCTCACCCCAGAACTACTTGAAGAACGTTTACACATGATTTGACCGACCAGGAGGAATGGGTTGGAGATTCTGGGCTCAAATCTGCACATCCTGTTTTTAAAGATCTCTAGGCTTTTAAGCCCTGTACTCTTTAGAGACCCAGCAAACAAACAAAAAGCTGGTTGATAAGAGACCTTGGCTACACTGTCCAGTTAAGTAATGGTAATGCCCACTGCAGTTCCCACTTTAGGACAGTTTCTAGTTTAAGTAGCAAGAAATTTACAAAGCCTGAAGGAGTTACACAAAAATCACACAAGTAGTTAAATAGCAGAGATTGGTCTCAAACACAAAGAATAGTAAAATAGCAAAGCAGTGTTTATAAAAATGTTTATGTACAGACTGAATTCATTACTTGGAAGATTGCTAGCAGAGGCAGTAAGACTCTAAAATGCAATCTTTGATTGCTATTGCACACTGACAGACAGACAGACAGACAGACACACACACACACACACACACACGTACGCACGCACGCACGCACGCGCACACACACACACACACACACTCAGCCACCCTTCAGTCAGCTAGCACTCTAAACCACTCTGAGACATCAGTGCTTTACTGTTACTCCTCACATGGTCCCAACATAACCATGGGATAGAGACCACAGTCATCAATTATGAGAATAGACACAGAAATGGCTAAGAGATGTGTAAACATGGGACTTCAGACTACAATGTCGATTTGGAATATACATGACCACAGAAAGAAGTCTTGCAACATCTATGATCCAGGGCAAAAGCCAAAGTGCATGAACAAACTGGTGGGCTAAACTGAAGGGTGAGTAGTGTCTGTGAGCAAAGGCAGATGTATGAAAGTATGCAAAGCAAGTACTGGGAAACTGTCATTGAGCCAGGAAACATGCAGGAAGCAAGGCCATCGCACAGCTTAGTCGTACTGATAACCCAAGCTAATGCAGAGGAGAGCATGTGCCTTGCTGTTTCAGGGTCTCTGGGCTTTATTTTTTCAGAGGCAGAGATAGCATCTTGAGGCCTCCAAGCTAGGTCACTGCTATGGTTGGAAGACCATTCCGGAGGCAGACAGTAGCTATAGTTTGGTCATTCTATACCCAGCAAAACTATGCTATTTAATGAGGACATTTCCAAATCAACAGAGTTTGCCACTTAGTAAGTGATGGATGATGGTAAATTCCTCATAGAGGAAGTATTCACTCACTCTCAGGTATGTACATGCACAGGCCTAGCAACCTTAGTCTGACATGATGATGCTCAAGCTCTTTCAGAGTTTGGAATGCTTTAGATTAGAGATGTTTAACTGGAAGAGTCTTGTTACAGGAGGAATTAAAATAGTAGAACTTGGATGTGCCCCGCGCTTATGCCTCTGCCCTAGCTGCCTGGCCTGGCCATGAACTGGCAGGTAACAGCCAACCTATTTTTAGAATATCATGGAGATTCTGACTCTGAACTCCACAGTCCCTCCACCCAGCTCACTAGGTTCCCACTGCTGAGTTGCTACAATGCCATCCCATGTTTCAAATCGGCCCACGGCCTTTTTGGTGCACATCTGGCAAACCCACGCTTGCTGCTGTGCCTTTCTTTCTAGAATGCAGACGAGCTGCTGCGTGAAGGAAAACAACACAAACTTAGTTCAGAAACAATGGTAAGTCAATCTCTGAGCTCAACAGCTAAAACTAATCTTGCAAGCCTTATTAAAATCTGATCACTCTGGTGGTGAATACTTGTGGATCCACCATGATACCGGGGAAACTCTAGCAGCTACATCTTACCCCTCTGCTGTCCCTGTTCCAAAAGGAAGTAATTCTCTCTTGCTTCCTCTCTTCCTCTGTCCAACCCGGAAGTCCCGCCTACTTGCTCATTGATTGCCTCCTTTATTCATTAGGGGATTGGTTCACAAGAGCAGCTCCAGACCCATCCACAACAGAGTGTATGTAAAAACTTCTAGATCTAAAAGATCCCAAATATCCCAAACACTTATTTCCCCATATATCTTAGATAAGTAATTGTCAACATGTATTGGTCACAGAAACACTGTATCTGCAAGTGAGTGGGAAGGTATGCCCAGCAGAGGCATCCAGGAGCCAGTGTGCTGCTCTGTAGCTATCAACATTTCTGTATACCTTGTCTGGACTCCTTTTTCCTTTCTGCAGACCTGAGCTGCCTTTTACTGTGACTTACTGGGCAGGTCTTACTAGGCCATTACACTCAGTTTTTGTTCATTTTCAACACTGTGTTTTGGGTTTGCCTTTGTTTTTGAAGGCTAGTTTCTCTGTGGACAAAATTCTTGTTGAAATCCTTGACCTTGTAGCTTCAGCACCTTGGAGCTTGGCTCCAGGGTCTGCTGGATTCCTCAGATAGGGTGATGCTTCTTCTGTCTTCTTTTGGCTTTGCTCTCTGTCTTAGTTAGGGTTTTATTGCTGTGAAGAGACTCCATGAGCTTAGCAACTCTCAAAGAAGGAAAGCATTTACTTGCAGCTGGAATACAGTTTCAGAGGTTTAGTTCATTATTGTTGTGGGAGCATACCAGCAGAGATGGTGCTGGAGAAGGGGCTGAGTTCTACATCTGGATTAGCAGGCAGCAGGAAGTGAATGTTATACTAGACCTGGCTTGAGCGTTTGAGTTCTCAAAGCCTGTGATGCACTTCCTCCAACAAAGCCACACCTACTCCAACAAGGCCACACCTACTCCAACAAGGCCACACCTATCCCAACAAAGCCACATCTCCTAAGAGTCTCACTCCCTATGGACCTATGGGGGCCATGCTTCTTTGACATATCTCTTTGACAACCTAAATTTCCTCTCTACTGAGCTTTTGGAAACTTGCCTGTGGCCTCCCAGGGTGATATTTGTGTGTTCTTATTCTGTCAGGGTTCACTAAACCCAGTCCTCGGCAGAATGAGGACTGAGTGAAGGAGCCCATAAAAAGCATACTGGGTACTCCCGGGGTCCGTGCCTGTGTCCTCAAGGAGAGTTTTCAGGTGCACATACTTGCTGAGAGCCAACACATTGCACACTGAAGTTCTGGGCCTCTGTATTATTTCTTCTATATTTTACCATAGACAGTGAAACTTCATGGCACCTAGGAATATGTATCTTATTAACAAATGAGTCTATTTTTACTAAATCTGTGTGTTTTACTTGCCATTTTGATCCTATGACCCTTTTATAATCTCTCACATATTTGTATTTATTTTATAAATATCTAAGGTCACAGTTAAAAATGAAAAGAAACTTTAGTTATCTATGAAAGACACTTGAATATAACACAGAGAGAGGGGGAGGGAGAGGGAGGGAGGGAAGGAGAGAGGGAGGAAAGGAAAGGGAGGAGGGAGAGAGGGAAGGGGGAGAGAAAGAGAGAGGGGAGAGGGTCTCTGACTGTGTACCCCTGACTGGCCTGGCCTATACTCTGTAGACCAGGTTGGTCTCAAATTCAGGGTCTTACCTCCAGAAAACTGGTATTAAAGGTGTGTGCCACCATACCTAGCTCAATTACATGTTATTAAGGAGAGAGTTTCACTATACAAACATACCTAAGAGCCAAGTCACAGACAGGTTCGAAAGGAGTGCATGTTGACATGTGTGTGCAAAGAAGGAAAGAGGGAGGGAGCAAAGGGAGGGAAAACACAGAAGAAAAGATGACTTGAAGATCCCAAGAAAGAAGCCCCATGTTCTTCAGCTGTTTTGATTCCCAGAAGTGCAAAAGTGTGACACTGAGGCTAACAGGCTAACGCAATACTAGCTAGAAACATGAACTCACGAATTAGTGTACTTGCGGACAATATTACTTGTTCTCTTCCCTGCCACACACCGCCATGCTGAATATCTTGCCTTGTATGCTCCAAACTCCCAATACATATGCATGCTAATTCATTTATCACTTATAAGGCTCTTCAGAGGTAGCTCTCCCATGCACTCAGCCATTCAAATAGCATTTATCATGTGCCTTCAGCTAAATACTTCCCTGAGTTGAGCATGACCTTCAAATCATGAGTCTTACATTTAAGAGAGATGATATGATGATGATGATGATGTTGATGATGATGATGATAAGAATGAAGAGGAGGAGGAGAAGAGGAAGATGAAGAGGAAACCCTTTCAGAACAGGGAACTAGGCTCTAGCATGTGCAGAAGGGTATCCATTTCACCTTGCTAACAATAAAAGTGGTTCTTAGAGGAGCCCATCTAATCTTAGACCTAGGCAAAGAACAGAGAGGCACTGAAGATCTGGAAGCAGAAACTGAATTGTCTTTTTGCCAGCTTCACTAATAGATGGAAACATCACTATAGCAACGGACCCATTAATTAAAAGGTTACTTTCCTGAGGTGTGATGGAGAGAAGCTGGGGACCTTCTGTCTTTCCGGGAGACTCCCTGGCAGATGAGTCATCATCGTCCAGCTGTTTGGGAGCACACACAAGGAACAGAACACTGTGCTGGTCAGCAGCTGCCCTGACCTGGCTTTCAAGGCACAAGAGGAAAATCCGAGGTCAGTGAAAATAAACACGATGGGTCCCAAGGCCGTTAGTCATAGTAACCTGGTGTGTGTTGCCTGTGGGAAAATCAAGATAGTACAGAAAGTCCCTCCTCTTGGCCAGTGAAGCTCTCATGTCACCATGGTGAATATGTGTACAAAGACACCGGTGAAGGGGGCAGCCAAGTGCACAGTGCCAGTGCCCAAGATCTACATGCCTTGAACAGGCAGTGTTTTGAACTTCATCCTGGAACCCCCAGCAACTTAATGCAGCCCTCAGTTGAGTCCTGTGGTAGTGGTTCACACAAAACTGAAGGCATGCATTTTTCTTTATGTAAAGTTCTGTGCCTGGCAAGCAGTCAACATTGAGCCAGTGTTCTCAAGAAGATAAATGAAAGAAAAGAGATAGCCAGTGTTCTCTCTGGCCTGAGAGAATGACATGCAGCAGGGTAGAAACTTCAGAGTCCAAGTCATTGTTTTCCTGAAGGGACTTGCAGACAATCCCGTGCTGGGCACATCTGCTAATTGCTGTGTAAATGCACCACAGGGAACAAGCCTGTTGAGAAAAAAAGAGACTCCTAATTGTCTTCCGCCCATTCATCGTCCTTTGTAGGTCCCTTGGTATAGAACTTGGCAAATGTGGCTTAATGAAGTACCCAGAAAGACGAGCTCTTCTTATTGGCTTAATGTGACACATTGTTGCCAACACATAGCAGCATCAGCACACAGGGAGCACTTTCCTCCTGTATGTGATCTTCAGTTCTTATTATGTCCCCTCAGGAACATTTAATGGGATCCCTTAAGTGCAGAGCACAGTTCTAGAAGTGTCCAGAGGGGTGCCCAGGGTTCCTCCCCCAAGGAGCTCATAGGATGACCACTTCAGGAAATGCACAAATTGGCTCGTAGGCTTCAAATGCCTTTTTAAAAAATGGTAATGATGTCGATTACATCAACAAAGCTAACTCCTTAGGTCTTGCTGTTTCACTCTGCAGGCTTTTCCTTCACCTTAGCCCAGCTGCCTAAGGCAACTGAGGATATTAACCCTTTCGCTTCAACTTCTAAGCCATCCAAAAAGTGACTATAACCTTTTATTCCCAAGTGGCCACTTTGGTCAAAATGAATGCTATGAACTCTGTAGAGAACATATATATAGGACAGGTGGTCTGAGCTAATTGTGAAATCCCAGTATCAGAAGTAAGGTAAGGCTAGCTCTCAAATCTGGAAAATTTGAAATTGTGCCTAGTACATACCCACGTTACTAGTCCTGAGTGCTAGACTTCAAGAATGTCACTCCTTGAAGGTAATAAATGCAAGATGTACTGTTGTTCCACCCACGTGCCTGAGAATGAGGGGACGTGGACTGGAGGTAACATGTCTCAGGGCACCCTTCACTTTCCTGTCCCTAATTGGGACAATCTGTGGACACACCAAAGAAATGTCTTCCCATCTAGATTGAATGATTCTATAGGCCTGTTTCCCACCAGTTAGCCATTGGTCCTGAATCTCTCTCTCTCTCTCTCTCTCTCTCTCTCTCTCTCTCTCTCTCTCTCTCTCTCTCTCTCTCTCTCTCTAAATCTATCTCTGTCTCTAGTGATCCCAGTTTCAGCGCCAGTTGAATAAAGAATCGAAGACATGGCTGTCCCTCTGTATCATTGAGGAGAACGTTTATTGTAGGTGTGAGGGTGAAAACAGCCAGAGGTATCTGGAAGGATCCAGACTGAACTGGGCCTTGAGAGGAACGAGCGATTGGGAGAGCAAAAGAGGAAGAGAAGAGAGGGGGATGGGGAGAGAAGACAGACAACAGAGAGGTCAAAAGAACACATAAGCCAAAATGACTGGGAGATAAAGGCAAGAGAAGCTCAAGTAAGGGAAGTAAAGTTCAGGAGCTGAAGAGATTTCGGGTAGGGGGTGGGTGTGCCTGTCAGGATCATAACAAGTGCTTGTGAGTAGGGAAAGGTGCTGGGAGGACCCTGTGACCAGTGTCTGCTTTAATATGTTAAATGGACTGTTCAGTTAGCCATTTGTCCTGGGTTTCTTTGAGGCCTAACTCCAAGCCAAGAGAATGTGCAAAGAACGCCATTATATGTGGGTGCTTTGAGTTAAATTACCCAGTTTGGCTTGCTTTTCACTTTGTCTTTTCAGAAATCTTAAGTATTCGTACACAAGGTTGTGTCTACTGATGCATTTACGTCTGTGTGCCTTTCTACACCCTCTAATAAAATAGCTCCACAAAAATATCTAGCCACCTTAGAATGTTCCCGTTTCAGCATATCTGAACTGTATGAGAACTGACTTCTAATATTTGACCCGAGCTTTCCTCTGGACATGGTGAAATTACGGAAGGTGAAAGGTCATGGAGTCATTGTCCAGGAGCTGAGAATTGTGGGCACTAACAGGAAGGAAGGAGCATGGGTGGTTATGATCTGGTCGAATGTGAGGACGCATGGAGACACAGGAACAACACTCTGCTGTCATGGAACTTGTGGGGTGCCAATGAGGAAATTTCTGTATCTAAATACAGGCTTTTCTGTTTATTTATTCTCATAAACATTCTGCTTTCAAATATTCTTTGTTTTCTTTTAGCACAGGGGTCAGTAAATGACAACCAGCGGTCCAAAGCTTCCTGTATCCACGAACAGTTTTGTACGTTTAAGGAACTAATTTAAAGGTCTTTGAAAGAAAAATTATGAGAAAACTATTTTACATAAGCATCTTGGAGATTTTACTGAACCAAAGCTATGTTGTCTTTCCGTGACTCTTAATAAAATATATCAGATCATATAAAGACAAAGGGGATTAAACATTTTTAATTCACTTTACATCCCTGTCACAGCACCTTTCCTTCCTCTCTTCACAGCCCCACCCTTATAAATTCCTCCCCCCCCCCCATTGTCCCCTCCTCTTCTCTGAAGGGAAACCTCCCTTGGGTACTATCCTACCCCAGGGCATCTAGTCCAGACAGAACAAGGCACATCCTCTTCCACTGAGTCCCAGACGGGCAGTCCATGTAGGAGGGAAGGGGATGCAATGACAGGGAACAGAGACTGAGATAGCCCCTGCTCCACTTGTTAGGGGACCCACATGAAGACCTGGCTGCAATCTGCTACAAATGTGTAGGGGGCCTGGGTCCAACTCCTGCATGCTCCCTGGTTGGTGGTCAAAGTTCTGTGAGCCTCTGTGGCCACAGGTTAGTTGACTCTGTGGGTCTTCCTGGGGTGACCTTGACCCCTCTGACACCCTCACTTCTATCCCTTGCTCTTCCACAAGATTCTCCAGGCTCATCCTGATGTTTGGCTGTGCGTCTCTGCATCTGCTGCTGGATGAAGCCTCTCAGGACACAGTTATGCTAGGTTCCTGTCTCTAAGTACAAGAGGGTATCTTTAATAGTGTCAGGGGTTGACTCTGTCCCATGGGATGGGTCTCCAGTTGGGACAGTCATGGATAGCTGTTTCCTCAGTCTCTGTTCCTCTATCCCTGCACATTTTGAAAGTTTTGCGGGTAGATTGATGTCCCCCCTCACTTCTCTGGAAGTCCAACTACCGGATCTGGCCACTTCAGGCTCTCTATACCCCTCTGGTAGGAATCTCAGCTAGGGTCACCCCCATATATTCCCCATTTCCTCTCCCATCCCAGGTCTCCAGCTAGTCACCAGAGAAGACCCCCATGCTGATTTCCATTTCCACTCCCAGTGCTCTCTTGCCCCACTCCCCGTGCCTGGTTGTCATCCCAGTTCCCCTCCTCACCTCCTCTCCTACCCAGTTCCCTTTCTCCATCTACCTCAGATAACTAGTTTCCAGGTCTGAGTTCCCACTACTGCCTTCAAGAGCACCATCCAGTGACTTAATGACCCTCACGCCCTTCCATTTAAATACTTCAAAGCCTCCCATTAGTTCTATGCTGGGGAACAAACTTTCTATGGCAAGCCTTTGGTCAAGAATCAGAATCCACATTTTAGTGTCAGCCACGAGCAATATGCTCTTGCATTAGCTGCCATCCCTTTATGGTACAAGCCCAGCATTGAGCTGCATCTACAGAGTATGTTTTCCCCAAAGCCAGAAACCCCTCTGGCCCTCAGCACTAAGGAATCTAGGCTATCCAGCTCTGTAGTGAGCTTCAGCTTCTTCACCCTGCTATGTATTGGTTTGGTCAACTCACATAACAGCGCCATATCTAGTTTCTAAATGTCACTGTCTTTCTGGTGCATTTAGCATCTGCTCTGCTAGTGTGGACTGGGGCCCAGACTACCTGACCTTGCCCCATGCTGTGGGGAATCACAGTCTGGGTGTAAGAAACCCAGCACATGGTAGTGGTGAAGCAATTATTAATACCATAAACTAATTATCAGGCAGACAATTAGAAGATCAACATGTTCCCCTTGTTCTTGGTGCTTTCCTGGAATTCTCAAATATGTGGTAGAATTTTCTCATTCTCCCTCCATGTCTCATAAGTATTTATTTGAAGTTTATCTTTGTTGCTGTGTCCCGCCTTTTAGATGAACGACTCAGTAATATCAAATTCACCAAATTTATCTAGCTAATCTGGGCTTAGTTTGTATAATGATCTGCTTAAATGGAATGAAAATATTTTTAAGTCTGGGATTCATCTTTTAATGGAATGCCATATTTTTATTTATAAAGAAGTGTCTTGTTCATGGGGTAGGATGTGATTTATTAAACTATTATTTATTAAATTATTTTAAATTTTTTTTAATTATTTTAAATTTGCCAAAGTATTATTAAATTATTATTTATTAAATGATTATTCTTAAACTCAGCTTACATTTATTTCGGTATTTGTCTTAAACTGTTTTGCCTTGCTGTAACAGAAAGTCAGAAACTAGGTGCCGTATAAGGCAAGTAGGTGGCACCTTAGAGTTTCATTGCTGTGAGAAGACACAGCAGCTCTCATAAAGGAAAATATTTCACTGGGGCTGGTTTACAGTTCATAGGTTCAGTCTATTATTGTCTTGGCAGGAATCATGGTGGCACAAAGGTAGACAAGGTGCTGAAGAAGTAGCTGTGAGTTCCACATCTAGGTAGGCAAGCATCAGAAAGGTAGAGTGAGACATTAGGCCTTGCTTGTGCATTTGAAACCTCAAAAATCATTCCTAGTGACACACTTCCTCCAACAAAGTCAGCCTACTCCAACGAGGCCACACCTCCAAATAGTATCACTCTCTGGTGACCAAGCATTCAAATATGAGTCTATGGGGACTATTCCTAGTCAAGCCACCACTGATGCACTTGTAGATCTCAGTTTAGGAAGCTGGAGGTTCTGGACTGAGCAGCTTCGTCTCTGTTCTTTCTATTCAGGCTCCACAATTGGCATATTTCTAAAGATGTAACTATCTTCTATGAGGTCCACTTCCCTATGGGTTCTGTTGTCTCCCAGTAGCATCACCCTCAAACTCAACCTTGAGCTCATGGTCCTTTGAGAAGCAGTTAGCCAAACTGTGACAGCAGTTACACATAGGCTAGCAGGGAGAGCTGTGGAAAGCAATTGTCCCAGCAGCTGACACCTGGAAAAAGTCATGTGTAAACAAATTCAGCCAACTACATGATGAAACGGAAGAACTTTGCTGTGGCCCTCAGTGTCAGATGACAGTAGCATCTCTGCCAGGACCAAACAGACAAAGAACATAGATAAGAGTATGCTGTCGCTCAGCCTTTAGATAGAAGTTTGGATTAAATATGTCAAGAGATGTCACCAGTTTTTCTATGGGTCAGTAGCAGAACTTATAGTTGTCTACCAGAACATGATGGTAAGGTAGAAGGGCCAGGGATAAAAGTCCTCTATTAGTGACAAAGTCTTTGCTAAGCTTGTGACTGTGTGCTGAAGGTAGTCCCTGCCTTTGGATGCTCACATGTTCCTGAGACCAATCCGTGCCTAGACCAGGAGGCCTCAGTGATTCTGCCTATGCCACACCCATCTCCCTGCGCAAGCTCACATGTAGTCCTCCAACCAGGAGTGGCTGGCCCATCGTGTTCATACCTGAACTCCTCCCATGTGACCTTTACCTGTGGGAAGCTGCCTTGCCTACATCACACTTATCTTGGGTCAGCCTACATGAGTTTTCTGGTCAGTGCTGGGATGGCGTAGCTCACCCCCTTAGTGTCAGTTCTAAACCCTTCCTAGGGACCGTTCTGCATCCAACTCCCCAAAAAGCAGCTTGGGGCTCTGCTCTAGTTTCTATAGCTTGAACATTTGTTTTTTTCCTGGGCTTAGAGTGTCCTACAGGGTTCACTTAGCCCCTCCGTGTTGGGTGGCAATTGTGTTGATGTCAGGGCCAAAGACACAAAGAACAAAGGTGACAGTAACCTCTCACCCAGCCTCAGAATGACAGTTTGGAATCTATGCAGCCAGGTGGCAGCTTTTCCCTGGATCCATGGCAGGAAGTATAGATGTTTACCAGAAACTTCTGAAGTCAAATCTCTGTCTCAGGGCCATTTCCTGGCAACCCAACCTAAGACACTTGGGCATATCCCCAAGTGTCAGCATCCTACCAACCTTATTCACTACAAGAGGCCAGAAGAGTCCGCTGGGGTCAGTTTGTAAGGAAGGATGTTGTAGAATCAAGTTGTCAGTTCAGAGGAAGGCTGGCATGGAGCATGGTGCTGCACTCTTCTGTTCTCTTCCCATGGTCCTTGACCGTCAATCCCCTGTGCACCATGGATACTGCTTGCATCTCTGTCATTGAGCAACAAGTTTTGGAAGAGATTCTAATACTTTAAAAGTTACTAAGAGTTTGGAGAGATGGCTCAGTGGTTAAGGTATTTGTTGTTCTTGCAGGAGACCCAGCCTTAGTTCCAAGCACCGGCATGATGGCTTACCAACATCTGTAACTCCAGGAGAACTCTAGTTCCAGGGGATCTGACACCTTTCTTTAACCTCTGTGAGCATCAGGTCTACATGTGCTGCAAAACATATATGCAGGCAAAGCACTCATACACATACAATTAGTCCATTTTTAAGTTATAAAATAATGGTCTAAAAGGAGAGGGGGGAGGGGAACCTACCTTTTTCTCCAATCACATGCTAATCAAATAAAATTGGGAGTCTTGATTGGACCAGTGCTAGGGAGGATTAGGAGCTGGAAGTGGTGGGGATTCCATGGCTGGGTTACAGGCACACAGTGGAAACTCTGACCTCTCAGGAAAGTGGAAAGTACTGGAGAAGTGAGGCTGTCACCCCTTCCTCTGGTCACTTGTACATTGTGGACATTAGCTGTCCTATAAATCACTGTCTTCATCAAAAAAGGTTTGGGTGCATGCTGAAAGATGACCACAGCATGAGGATGAAGATGGAGGGCAGCGCTGGGTGTCTCCCTCCATTTCTATTAGCTCAGTGCTAATGAAGCAGCCATCATTTGAAATGCTGACAGGTTCATGTGCTTAACCTAGAAGCGTGGCTGCTTAGTTTGAGGCATCTTCTTCCAGCTAATATCCATCTATATCCAATTTATGGAAAACCTTCAATTTTATGTCAACACATTTTTCATATGTTTCTTTATATACCCCCAAATGGAAATCATGAAAATAGACAAGCAAAAGACCAATAAGACCCAAACAAACAAACAAGCAAACCAAACAAATCTGCAAATAACTTCTTTTTTTAAGGGGAGAGCTTGTGTCCACTTAACCTTCTCAGTGCTGGGATCCCCTCTGGCTTAAACCTGTGCCTTGTTGTTCATGCTACCAGTCTCTATGAATCCATGGTGTATCAACTGGTCCTGTTATACCTGGAAGACACTGTTTCCCTGAAATCATCCACCATCTCTGGTTCTTAAATTCTTCCTACTTCCTCTTCCATACATGGCACTGAGCCGGGACGGCACAGATTTCGTGAAGCCTTCCCACTTAGGTTTGAGTGCTCCAAAGTCTCGCACTCTCTGCACGTTGCTGTGACTCGGTGTATGGGTTCCCATCTATGAGAAGAGGAAGCATCTCTGATAAGGATTGAATGATGTGCTGACCAATGGGTATGGTGGTATGTCACTAGGAATCATTTTATTGTCATGCTCCTTTAGCAGGACAGTAGTCCTAGGATTGTTCCTAGGCTCATGTCCTCTCTGGCCTCAGGTTCTTGGCAACTTTAGCAGTGTCAGGCATGGGTCATTGAGTGAGCCTTAAAACCAATCAGAAAGTGGTTTTTAAAACCTACTTCCTAGACTCTATGGCATGACAATAGTTTGGGGTGGTTTTTTATTTCAGATCTCCATTTTAGGAAATTTAATATCAATAAGCAAAAACTCTGTTTAAAACTTGATAAGATTTATTTAGAAATACCCCACTCTCTCTTATCTACTTAGTTCCTTTGTTAGCTTTGAATTTCTTCTTCTTTGGCATCCAAATGGTCTAGTCATGGGTTACTACTGAGTTTGTCTCTCTGAGAGCATGGTTGCTTTTGGAAATTTTCTTGAAGTCACATCTATTGCTTGTCCTTATATATTTGCCCCATTTCTCCATGTTATTGTGAGTTGATATATCGGATAATTCCAAAATTTAGGCGCATTCTTGTCCAAATCAATTGTGGAATGCCCAACATATATAAGAAAAATTGAATAAAAACCTGTAGTGTGTAGTTCATGCTACAAAAACCTATCATTTCAACTGACACGGTAGAATTTGTCAAACACACACACACACACACACACACACACACACTGAGAACTAGCAATATAAATGAGGACTAAAGGCATGTATGGGATCCCACAGCTATCACAGTTTAACAGTAAGGGGCTGTACACTTACGCTCCAATATCAGAAACAAGATGAGGATTTCCATTATTGGGAGCTGAATTATATTCTCCATAAGTTTATATTGTGAAGCCTTATTTCTTCTACATGTGACTTTCTTAAGGGAGGGACCAACATTAAGTTTAACATAAATTACAATTAGGCCTTTCAAGTGGCTCCTTAATCCAGCCTCACTGATGCCCTTATAAAAGGAGAAGATGAACAGACACCAGGAATGAACTTGCTCAGGATGTTCATGATATCAAAGAGCCTTTGATGAAGATGCTCTGCGAACAGCTTGGTCTTGGGTTCTATTTCCCAAAGCTACCAAAAATAAATAAATTTGTTATTAAACCACAAGTCTGGCCAGGGATGATTTGGTCATTAAGTGCCCACAACTGATGTGTGAGGACCCGACTTTGGAACTTCAGCATTCATTGAAAAAGTCAGTGGTGGTAGCTTGATTCTGCAAAGCTGGTGCTGGGAAACACAAAGACACATGGACACCTGAAGCTCATTGGCCAGACAGCCTAGCTAAGCCAGGGAGTTTTCTTTGCATTATGGGAATATCTGTATTATGTTATTCCACTGTTGCATTTTTGGAGGAGATAACTATTTTCAAAGATGTGCACATGGGGGTTCAGCTTTACTTCACTATGAATGGCATGGTGGGCTTCACTTGTATCTGAGTCAGAGTATATTTAGATGAAATTTGAGGCTGAGGCTTGATGCTGACATAGGCTAAAATGGTGGGCTCATGTCAATGTATACTGCATGTGAGGAGGACGGGAGCTTTGAGCATTCAGAGCATAGAACGTTGGGGGTTGAAATATGAACCTTGTGTTAGTCATCTTTCTGAGCCACTATGACAGATATCTGGGATGACCAACTTATAAAGATAAAAGACTCACCTTAAGTTACTATTTGAGGTGTTTCAGTTTATGATTAGTTGGGTTTGGCCTATAACACAGTAGTACATCTCACCTATTGTCCAGGATGCCAAAATACAGACCAATAAAACAAAATTGTATTCGTCATAGAAAATAGACGGGTAACCAAGAAGCACAGGTACATATACTTCACCTCCTTAGCCATTAGGGAAATACAAATAAAATCTGCAATGTAACATCATTCAATACCCAATAGGATAGCCATAAAAAAGTAAGATGTAGAGAAGAAGTGGAGCGTTGACAGACATAGAAAAACTGGAATCTCATAATGGCGGGTAAGGATGTGGAGTAATAGGAAAACTTTGCTGATTGCTCCAAAACTTTTACATGCGATTGTAATATGATGCAACAATTCCTTTTCTAGGGATCACCATACAATAAATTCAAGCAGATACCCAAGTCTCTGTGTGTGACTATCCATTATATGACTGTCATCACAGTTAAAGGCCCAAGTGCCCAAAGCAGGGCAATCGACAGGTGCACTCTCATTTATCCGTAAAGAATGAAGAACAGATTGTGTTCCCATGTAGACAAACCTTTAAAGATCCTCATCACAAGAGGTCACACGTGGATGATGGTGTCCATTTGGGCGCATCTACAGAGTGACAGGGGCTAGGTGGGAGAGGGGAAGTGGGGAATCCGTCTGATAGATGTGGAAGTTGAAGTCAATGGAAAGGCTATTTGCACAACATTTGTGAGTGTGCTGAATACTGTTGAATCTGTTGTGAGAAATTTACCTCAATTAATAATGCATATAAGAAGAGCCATTTGCTCTGTTGACCCTTTCTCCTCTACAGTAAAAAATGATCCAAATGACAGTGGAACTGAGAACAGGGCCAACAGCTATTTCCCCCTGACTTCTCCTGCTATAGATTCTGAGCTTTTGATTTTCTCAGGGCTACTCAAATTCGGTTCCCCTTTGCTGAGTTTTTACTTTGGTGGCTAATCACATTCCCACACTGTATTGGTCCAAGAGTTAGAAAAACATAAAGGTGATACATTTTAGAATCACAGGAGCAAACCTGTATTTTGTCGTCTTTATTTATTGTGATTTGGACTTTAAGTGCCATTTTTAATGGCAGTTCCCTCTTTTATCTGAGGACTGGCCCCCTGTGCCCAGGCCTGCTTCAGCAGAGTGCCATGCTTCTCAGACAGGGTCATACAGTCCCCGAGGAGGAGGATGCAGGAGGGATGGGAGCACGATAATTACAGTGATCTGCTGGGCTCTGCTCAGTGACTTTCTTCAGTACATGTTTGTGACTATGGATGTAAGAAACAGTCTGTGATGGCTCAGTATCTTAAGTGAACTTTGATGCTTGATTGTATCTACTATTGGTGTTGACTTCTTTTTGTTGTTGTTTTGTTTCTATTTCTTTTGGATCTATCCATTTCGCAAAATCAATTTACTTTTATTATGGATTTTATTTTATTTTATTATTTTTATTATGTATTGTTTGCGTAGGACCACATGCATGCCTTGTGTCTGAGGAAGTCAGAAGAGGGTATCGGATCACCTAGAATGGTAGTTACAGATGGTTGTGAAATCACTATGTGGGTGCTGGGAAATGAACCTGGGTCCACAGACAGAGAGGAATTTGGTTCCTCTGAAAGAGCAGGAAGTCAGAGCCGTCTCTTCAGGCCTCAGTTTTTGCTTTGTGACTATCATGAAAGCTACATAAAGTATCTTAAAGTAATTTGACTATAAATCACAACTTTATTTCAATTACATAGGAGAGCTATACTTCGACTGCATATTCCATTCCATATTATTGTCATGATTTATGTATTTACAAACTGATGTACTTTAGTTGTTGCTGCTATACTTATTTTAATATTTTCTATTTTAACTTTATATATAATGGGAGTCAAATTTGATTTACACCCCATCACAGACAACATTATAAGTGTTCTCAGTTTGGCTGTGTACCTATCTATGCCTGTGAGTTTTATGGATTCCAATGTTTTCAAGTAATGTTGGCCAGCGTCTTTTCATTTCTGGGGAGGAGACAATTTTAGCATTTTATGAAAGGCATGTCTATACAGTCCCTCAATTTTTGATAATCTGGGGAAGTCTCTGTCTTACCTTGACAATTTAGTCTCACCTTTTCTGAGATGAGTTGTTTGTTGGCCTATAGTTTTCCATCAGTGCTTTGAGTGTATCAATCCAGTGGCCCCTGGCATCTGGGTTTCCAATGAGAAAGTCCTCCAATGCTGTCAATCTTCTAGACGAACAAGTGTATGAGAAGCGATTTTTCTCTTTCTGCTTTCCAACTGCTGCTGTTGTTATTTCATTGGGTTCGGGGTGGAAGCTGAGAAAACTCACTTCAAGTACAGAAGCATAAAAATGGAAGCTTTATTCTGAGCATTCAGGGAATGCCAGTTAGGGGTCTGAACTGAGTTCCGGAGGGGAGGAGATTTTACATTTTTAAAGGATGGAAACACAAAATGAGGTGGGGGTCTGGGGGAGCTGCCATGTTATCCTACTGTGTTATGACATTATGGGTTAAGCAAGGGTGCACCCATTGGAGACTGGGCGGTATCCAGGACACTTGGCTTTGGGCTCCTTAATTCATTGTCCTAGGCATAGGTTTGGAGCTCAGAGTGATAAGGGGGACAAAGGATTGAGTCAGCTGCATATAGTTAATTAGGCTATAACAGACAATTAATTATATATTTTTACGATTTATGCACCTTAGTTGAGATAACAGCAGTTTCTATATTCTTTACCATTAACAGACAATTAAGAAAACATTTGGAGAATTGGGAATAGATGTTTGCTCCCAGATCTGGGAACATTGAACTTGTTTAACCCTACCAGCAAGATATAGAAGTTGTCCTTGAGATGGCTGGACCCAAACAGCTGTTTACAGCAGAAGTTCTATAGCTGTAAGGATGTTCCCAGCTCCCCTAGGGCCTAGAACCTGGAATTTAGTTTCTCCTTATCATCAAATGGAGTCTGAAAAGGGAATGATAGTTCTCAGAATATGTTTCTTTTGCTTGTTCATAACAGTTTAAAATTTTTTGACCATTGGGATACAAAATACCATGTCTAAGGCAACTTATAAAAGAAAGTTTTTAATTTGGGGCTCATGGTTCCAGAAGGTTCAAAGGTCATGACCATCATGGGAGGGAGCATGGCAGGCAGACATGGCACTGGAGCAGTAGATGAGAGCTCATGTCTCGGTCCACAGCATGAGTAAGTCCACAAGCAATGCCTCAGTACAGAAAGCTGGCTCATTTCACTTAGTTTTCTTTCTATGTTTTCTATGTTTTCACTGACCTTTGACTTGATATTGCCATGTTCTTTGATAAGGATTTTTATTCTTTCTGTCTTTGGTGTCTGCCCACTGGAGTTTGGTTGTTTGTTTGCATTCCTTGCTTATTTGTGTTCTTTGAAGCATGTTACGCTAACACTCCAAGCAATAGTCACCTCCCACAGGCTTCATGAACATGTTTAAAGGAAAGCAGAGAGCACACACCAAAACCCAACAGGAAACACTATGGAGAGTGAATTGATTCTATAGTTCAAGTCTTGTAAACTTTGGCTGTGGGAGGCCTTGATCTCTATACTTATCCCTTTTAAAGCTATGCTGTCTCTGCCCCCCAGCCAGGTTTGCAACTGAGACCCTATTATGTATTTTCATAGTGCAGAGTCCCTGCCTACTCAAAATCTCATTCCTGATCTCCAAGAAGTGGAGACTAGTTGCTAAGATGTGCACATGCTACTGAGGTCTACATGCTCTCTGTAGGAGCTGGTGCAGGCCATGCCTAAGGAGGTGCAGGAAACTGTCTACAGAAGGGAGTATGGGCAACCCAGGAAAGCCGTCCGCTGGTTGGAGGCAGACTTGGTGAGAGACATTGCAGGGGTCTCTGGTATGTCTCTTTAGTAGCATTTGTAGGCTCCTTATTCAGGCCCATGGCTGGCAATGGGGAACCACAGTTGAGCTGAAGGGCGCTCTTCTTTTCTTCACCGTTACCTGGTTTTGGTTGATTTCCATTGGCCTGTCCCTTCAGTGTTTCTTGATGAGGTGAGACAGAAGTGAACTGTCTGGCCTAGAACCCCACAGGACAGAGGAAACTGGGCACACACACCTTTCTCTATATTTTCCAAGGGGAGAAAGTACACTCTATTCTTTCCTGGCACCAAGCTTTGTTAGCTATTGGAGAGGTGCTTTACTCTCGTTGCAAGTGATATGCTTTTCCTCTTAAATATACATTCAAAATATTAATTGAAAACCTCAAAACATCCTTTCTTATATATACTGAAATGTGGTTTTTGAATGTTTAGGGCTTTTTTTCTGGTATTTTATTTCAAGTTTCATTAACTTTACAGACTAAATTCAAGACAAATTTGTATCTTTATCATACACTATCAATTTTGTGAATGTAACTTACCTTTTTATTCAGTCACATAATTTTTATATGCCCATAAAAGCCTTATGCATTCTTTGTTATGTAAATTCTTAAAAAAGTGTTTTTTATTAGCCAAGATTCAATCAAAAAGTAGTAATGCCATGGAAAATCTATGAACACGTGACTCACATGTTTTCCTGCATTTGATTTATTTCAAGGAATTGGTTTACAGAATTATTTGTATGAACTGGCTGGCAAAGTCCTCAATCTTTGGTTGTAGGTCTTCAAGGAGAGGTGATGGGCAGCCCAAGTTCATGGGCCTTCAGACTGAAGCTCCACTCCACAGAGGGAATTTCTGTACATGCCTTCTGTTGCTCAGCCTGACTCGCTAAGATAGGGATGTCCACGTGATAAAGAGGAGTCCTCTGTTTGCCTTGGTTTATTTTGGACTTAGTGACTTTGTAAACCCTCATCAGAACCTACATTATTGTTTGATCTAATGACTGTGTACTCTGTCTGGACTGAGTTGTCATGTTTACAAAGTCACTACAAAACAGCTTTGAATGCTCACTGACTTGTATCTGATTTTGTGCCTTGCAGTTGCTGATGTAGTGGGGTATAACTGATTTTGTAAGATGATCTTGCATCTGCATCCCTTACTGAATCTTCATATTTGCTTTCACAGTTGGTCTGTAGGCTTGGCTTGACATTCCTTGATTTACAGAGACACTCATCATCTGGAAAGCAAACCCTTTGATCACACTATTGGCATGTAATCCCTGTCATTAAGACCTCGCCTTTTCTTTCTTCATGACACTGCCAGCCCCTGTAGTGATAACATCTGGATCCCTTACTCAATCACTGACATCCATGTCTTGGTGTCTAAAAGCTCAGCATAAACAGTTGCTTATGCAGTCAAGATTTATTCAACATTTAAAGATGGTTTCTTAGTTTTCTTAGCTATTCCTTTGAAATCATTAATGCTTTTGTGCTTTTGAACATTATAAAATGCTTCTTTTGTAGTATCCAGAGTCCATTAGTATGTAAATTTCACATCAATTTCTCATTTTAAACACATTTGTTCCTGTGTAATACATTTTGATATATAGAACAAGCTATATTTTACTTTATTTCAATGGTTAATATTCCTTATAATTTATGTCTATGTCCACAAGTGAAATTGATTTATAGTTTTCTTCCTTATCCTTATTTAATTTTGAGATGGAACTTATAACTTTGTGAAAACATTTTAGACCACTTTCTTCTTACTTTTTCTTCCTTAAACTTTTTTTAAGGAGAGGGTTATGGGTCCCTTCTATGCCAGTAGTGTTTTTCTATAGTTTTGAGTCAGTATTAGTTTGTAATCCATCATAATATGCCCTATAATAAACAGGAAAGCAGGATTTCCTTTGTAGTGAATTTTAGTGGGTAAAGCCAATTAAATAACATTGCAAAGGAAATAAGATGTCTTTTGTCTGTAAGTTTATAATTAGAAGAAGAATTACATTGCCTGGCTTTTGATCCAGTCTTGGGGCTTCCTTTTGGGTGGCAATGTGAACACTCCCTCACCATGCTCTGGTCCTTCCTTTCCAGGACACACAGGGCGGTTGCTACAGTCCTTGTGCATCACCAGCCTCTCATTTCTGCTGCTTCACATCATTTTCCACATCACACTGGCCAGCCTGGAAGCCCAGCACCGCATCGCACCTGCTTACAACTGTGAGTACCAGCCTTGCACTTCCCCTCGCGCGTGCGGGTCATGAAGCCGCCTATTGTCACACTCAGACGAATCTGTCACACGAGTGTGCTATAGAATTCATTGTTTTCGTCATTCAACAACCTACTTTTGAATAGGATATGTGTGTGTGTGTCTATTATGTAGGATTGGCTGTGGAAAAGAAGGGCATGGGCCAAACTATGGATCCCCAACTTATGTTAGATATTGGGATCCTATCTGATTGTAAAACATAATAATCATAAGTTTCATCTCTGAGGCAAGTACCTCCAATCTGTGAGAGCGCAGAAGACTAGCAACAGTACATGGATTGTGACATGCACAGTGCAGTGTTTGTTATGTCTGCGGGAAATGATATAACGCAGACCATTTATTTCAAGCTGGGAGATTTCAGTCGGTATTGGTGAGGAAGCAGATGTCTACCTCAGAGCATGAACTTATGATCTGAGAAAGTCAATGTATTTTTACTCGTTGCTCAGCTATATCTTCCCAAAGTAAATTATACTTTGGTTTCAGTAGAATTTGTATTTGTCTTTTGAGAAAATAAGCATTTTAAGTAGGTGGGATCCAATCCATGTGTTTTCAGTTAAAACTAAAAGACTCTGAGATATTTGAAATAGACTATAATAACAGTTTTGACTTGTCAGTTTTTCTTTGAGGAACCCATTTGTGGCTTTGAAATTTCCTGAACTTTCATGAGCACAAGTATAAGGGATGGGAAGTAAACATTGCCTTCCTTATAAAATGAAAAGATCAGAATTCTTCATGCATCAAAGGGCGTTAACTTAAATATAGTGTAGGACTCTGTGATGGATTTTTCAGTCATAAATTATTCATTAACCTTCCTAGCACATGTTTAGACACGAACAGAACTAAGGATTTATTAGGTTCAAAATTCCTTTAATAGTAATTCCTGCCCAAATCGTAGCTTTATTTTAAATCGATATTTTAGGATATAGATGTTTTTCTTTAAACTAATATGTAATGTATGCATCAAAAAATCTACCCAACTTAAATATACAATGCAGAGGAGATTTTTAGCATATTCAAAAGTTGATGCAGTTATTCATAATGCTTGTTTAAAACAGTTTTCATCCCTAAACACACCCCATACCTATGGGGAGGCATCCCCAAAAGTCCTTTTGCAAATACTGTCATGTTGCCGAGAGATGTAGAAGAACCATCAAGTACCTCCACTCAGGCAATGAAATTCACTGTCTTTTTGAACTCTGTGTGATTCTATATTTGCCTACGTTGAAGCTGTCCCATAATTCCACAAAGATACAAAATGCAACATGAAATGATGATGGAACTTTCTCTTTACATTTACAAATGTGTTTACTCTATGTTCTTCCATGAAGTGTGGGTAGACAACTTAAGCTCTACGCTACACACACACACACACACACACACACACGTTGGTTCTTGCTTTGGCTTTTCTTTCCTAGGCAACGATGCTTCAAGGTGGAGGCTATAATGACATCTATTCATGCCTCTGTTTCCCAGGGTTTAGAAGAGACCACCTTGCCGCCATCAGAGTTGGCCTCTTACCCTTCCTCTTTCCTTTGGGTTAGAGCTGCCCCTCATAGCACTTCCTAAATATTTGGCTTCTCAACACCAGACTAGTCCCATGTCCTCATCAGAAGCATTTTATATTAGCAATGTAAGTCACATTGCAGTATAGCCTGCACATCAAAGTCTAAAGTCCTCCCTTCCCTTCCCTTCATGGTCCCAGATGGAACTCTTCCAACAAATGGAAGTCATAATATCAAACTTTAGTTTCAGTGAAACTAAATTCCGACTTGAAGCTTATTTGGATCAAAGTCAAGGTTCCATTTGGAAGTTCCAGTGTTTTTGATGAAGTAACCAATAGGAAAGGGCTTAGGTAAAAGACTGAGTTTTTGTAAAAACCCAAGTTATTTCCTTCCAGCCATAGGCACCTTGAAGGTGAATTTATAGACGTCATAAATTTCTTCTGAGAAATGTCGCTGCTTCCTGGGCCGCTGCTGGCTCATCGGGTGCTGCAGGTTTGTGTTGGTCCAGTTTCCTGTGTAACATTAATATTAATGCATTCTTGAATAAGGATGAAAGAGACACACATACTTTAGAGCTTTGCAGCTCGTTTAGAGCCCAGGGTCAGCATGGAGGAGGTGAAAGCCTAGGCAATGTTTAATGGTCAAATTATAGAAACTCCTGAAAGTGCAGTGAGGCCGGGTAAGAGAGATGCTGGCTTTTTATTTAGAGTCTGCTTTGCATTCTGATGGGATTGTTTGTCTAGTGGATGGAGGGACGATTTCATTTGCCAGGGCTGTAAACACATAGCCTGTTAATTTCATATAGCAAAACCAGGGATTGATTGAACCTTTGATTTAAACATCAAAAATCATCATCTCATCACCATCATCATCATCATCATCATCATCATTTCCCTTTTTTTTTTTCAAGACAGCCCTGGCTGTCCTGGAATTTGCTCCTTCAGCAGGCTGGTCTTGAACTCAAAATCCACTACCTCTGTCTCCCTCATGTTAGGATTGAAGGTGTGTGACACCATGCATGACCCTTTTTAATTAATTAGCTAGCTAATTAATTAATTAATTAATTTTGGATGTATTGGTGTTTTGTCTGCATGTATTTCTGAGTGTAGGTGTTGGATTTCCTGGAGTCACAGACAGTTGTCAGCTCCCATGTGTGTTCTGCGACTTGAACCCAGGTCCTCTAGAAGCATCAGCCTGTGCTCTTAACCACTAAGCCATCTCTCCAGTTCTAAATATCAACATTTTAAATGAAAAGACAAATTCCCTCTCTGTCATCAATTTTACACACAGCAAACACATTCCCTGTCCTCAAGATGTTGGTAAAGGAAAAGGAAATGTCTCCAATAAATGATGTTCAGATCCAAGACCACCAAGTGCTCACTTCTGTGTTTCAATTCTGTTTTCTTAATGACTTGTTTCTCTATTTTAAACTCATACCTTCATCCCATCATGGTAAAAGGCCCCTACTTCTCTTAGAATCCAAGACATGTGTTTGGGGGACAACAGTAGCATTTATAAATACTGAGCCTTTGAAAGCCCTCCTCCCCCTGGGGTCCTATGAATATTAAATGGAAGCAGAGAAGAGGTTTCTTTTTTTTTTTTAAGCCACCACCGTTTAGTTTTTTACTGGTTGGCAGATTTCTTAAAGGTGCCATTGTGCTAAACTGAAACCTAATATTCTCTCTCTCTCTCTCTCTCTCTCTCTCTCTCTCTCTCTCTCTCTCTCTGTGTGTGTGTGTGTGTGTGTGTGTGTGTGTGTGTGTCCTTCCCTCCTCCAAAACAGTGTTTCTATAGGTAACCAAGAAATTAGTAGGTCAGGGGAGACAGCCATAAATCTCCCCAAAACGTGCTGTACCTCTAACTAAAATATTTTCATTCTGTCAGAACCACGCTACTTAAATAGATGTGAATCTGGTTTCGATTATGTCACTGCCGATTACACAGGAGTACTGTGTCTGACTCTGTGGTAGATATGTAGCCGTGTCAGAGAAATTTCCAAGCCAGGTCAGTCTGGGTTCCTCTGCTGTACAAAAGCAAAGGCATGCTCTTAAATGAAAGAAACGTTCTAGTTTCAAAACTATGCAAGAGAATTTGTGATCACTTTAACTACACATGGAAGTGTACCCACAGGGCATCTACTAGCCTAAGACCCTAGAGATCATGGTATTTTGGTACTTTTTATTTCTCACTGTAGACAGGACTTGCTCTACTTCATTGAGGACATTTCATATGGCCCTATGTCATTATCATACCATGTCTCTAGGAATAGTAGGGTAATACATCTGGACAGCTGTGGTGTTTGCAGGCATCCACAACAACTGAGGCAGTGAGTAGGAGCTTTCATGTCAGGCTCCGCCCAGTCAGGGGCCCTTTCAAATCATTGCATACACAGAATGGCAGGTTCCTTTAGCTGGCCAAGCCTTGCCCTATAGGATTGCTTATCCTGCTTCCCTCTGCAGGGGCATCTTTTCCATATATATATATACACACACACACACACACAGAGCCAAGTGCATCTTTTCCTTGTATGTATATATATATATATATATATACACACACACACACACACAGACACACACACACACAGAGTCAAGTGTGCAGAAATCACTGAGGCAGGGACTGCAATGATGAAGAAATAGACTCCGTGAGGACAGGAGAGCTATGAGAAGCCATTGTACATCTAAGCTGCACACCATGCCCTAGAACCTACACACCCCAAACACATAATAATACTCAGTTACACACTCAGACCTAGCACCTCCTCCCTCACAAATACATCATATGCCTTAGACACACACCCAGCCCAGCACCTAAGCCTCAATCCTCAGCTGAACCTTGAGTCTAGGGCCTCACACATATTAGGCAAATGCTCACCACTGGCTGTGCTCCCAAGCTGGAATCCTGAGTACTGATCTGTTCAGGTCTCTACTACCTGCCATCCCCTTTTTTGAAGTCCAAATTTGCCAGGTATTTAGGATAGTTTCTTCATGTAAGCCTTCAGTTGGTTTTTGGATATTTCTAGTCTCAAAGGACTTAAGTGACTGGAGTCCACTCTACAGTACTCTCTTGTTCCTATATTTGTCTTTACAATTGAGCAACTGTTTCCTTCAGGTCATTCAATGGCCATGGTCATAGTTGGGTCTGTTGTCCCCTAATGGTTAGACATCTCAGATCATTAAGGTCTACTTTCCGTGTTTGAATAGAACATGCTATTTGGTCCATGGGCAAGCATCTGAGAAAGACTTTAGTGTTTTCCTCTGATGTTCTTCCATGTTCAGCACTAAGACCTAACAAATGAAACACCTGTTTGTGACAGTAAGAACGGTGGGTTGCTGTGGGTCAGTGACATCACCCCCAATGTGCTGGTTGTGGGATGGAGGACAGAGGAGCCCTTTGTCTGCATCTGGCTCCCTAGAGCCAGTCTTCACCAACTCGTTAGCCAATGATGTAGCTACAAACTTCACTTCATTATTCCTGTTAGCTGTATCCAGATCCTAGGAGTTGTGGTTATCTGATGGGTCTGTCCTGATGAAAATAACTAGGTTGCCAAAGGAAATTTGTTTTTATTTTAATTGCTTTATATGCATGAATAATGTGGACGGAAGAGTTGAAGTGAGTGAAGTGGGAGGTAAAACTCAGGGGAAGTCCACACCGTGCTTCTTGTAAGCTATGCGTTGACATCATTGTCTGTTGCCGGCTCTCATTAGGAGGGCTGCCAGAACACTTGCATAACTGGCATCTTGGAGGACCTTGCACTTGCATCTTGTACCTCTTGCCTGCCCTCCCCTGCTCCATTTATTCTTTGACTCAGCTGTTCCAGGCTGCTCTTTTCTTTTCCTGATGAGGTTGCAGGTGCTCCTCCTGACCTATAGTAAAACAATCTTTACAAACATACCAACCTGAAACAAAAGTGTGGCTATACCTCTGACCATCCATGCAAGGGTCTGCAGAGTGATCTAACTCCCTCTTGTCTGCACTTGTCTAGGAACGTGTGGGCATGTATGGACCTCCTTAGCACATATGTGGTAGCAGATGTGCCAGAACTGATGGTTCCTTCAGCCCGTGGTGACTGAGGCAAATTGATTTCCATCCATGCACTTGTTCAGATCTATCAGGCCATTCTGTGTAGCAGCTGAGACAATCCCAGTGGAAGATGAGTTTGTCATCAGTTAGGGCTGGCTGAAAGAGCTCTTGCAACTCCTATTTGCTAGACTTACTGCTCCTGGAAAGATGAATGCATATTACTTCTATTGTCAAAAACCACACCCAGGCAAAAAAGTGAGCTGAGGGTCATCCTGTGCAGAAGAAACAGCCCCCAGGGTGAAGCTCTGGGCCCATACAGTGTCTGTCTATGTCTTGATTTATGTTGGAGAAATACTCACAGAATGGTGTTTAACTTATACAGCAGCACTTCAAAGAGAATTTCTCATCTTATTATGAGAAGTTTTCAAATGGGTTTTAGACTGTTGAATGTGATTGTAGATGGCTGTGGACTGTTCCTCTCTGTGCCTCAGTTTTTCCACGAAAAATCAGTGAGCACTTGCTCTCCTGTAAGTTGTTGGGAAGGCTGAGTCAATCAGGTCTTCAGACATATTCCTGCCCCATCGGGGGTGACTATAAGCTTGTGCTTATTAAATATAAACCACTGTGATACTACTACAGAAGAAGATACTTATTGCTTAAGATCATAAATGATGCCAAGATACTAGAATGAACTCAGGACCAAATATGCACAGTCACATTAATAAAATTAAAAAATGACAACTCTCACATCTCGCTACATACCTCTCCATGACAGACCTTGCCTCTGCTTTGAAATAATTCTGCTGTACTTGAGGCTGTACAAGTACAGCTGGGATGGAGATAGCAGAGAGGGATGACTCTCTGTGAAAGGTGATGTTAAGAATTCATGCCTCAAGTGGCCCAATGGAATAGAATTGAAGACCCAGAAATGAATCCACACACCTATGGTCACTTGATCTTCGACAAAGGAGCTGAAAACATCCAATGGAAAAAAGATAGCCTTTTCAACAAATGGTGCTGGTTCAACTGGAGGTCAGCATGCAGGAGAATGCGAATTGATGCATTCTTATCTCCTTGTACTAAGCTCAACTCCAAGTGGAACAAGGACCTCCACATAAAACCAGACACACTGAAACTAATAGGAAAGAAACTGGGGGAAACCTTTGAGGACATAGGCACAGGGGAAAAGTTCCTGAACAGAACACCAATAGCTTATGCTCTAAGATCAAGAATTGACAAATGGTATCTCATAAAATTACAAAGTTTCTGTAAGGCAAAGGACACAGTCAAAAGGACAAAATGGCAACCAACAAATTGGGAAAAGATCTTCACCAACCCTACATCTGATAGAGGGCTAATATCCAATATATACAAAGAACTCAAGAAGTTAGACCCAAGGGAACCAAATAACTCTATTAAAAATGGGGTACAGACCTAAACAAATAATTTTCACCTGAAGAAATTTGGATGGCCGAGAAGCACCTTAAGAAATGCTCAGCATCATTAGCCATTAGGGAAATGCAGATCAAAACAACCCTGAGATTTCACCTCATACCAGTCAGAATGGCTAAGGTTAAAAACGCAGGAGACAGCAGGTGTCGGCGAGGATGTGGAGAAAGAGGAACACTCCTTCACTGCTGGTGGGATTGTAAGATGGTACAACCACTCTGGAAATCAGTCTGGCAGTTCCTAAGAAAACTGGGCATGACACTTCCGAGGACCCTGCTATACCTCTCCTGGGCATATACCCAGAGGATTCCCCAGCATGCAATAAGGACACATGCTCCACTATGTTTGTAGCAGCCTTATTTATAATAGCCAGAATCTGGAAAGAACCCAGATATCCCTCAATGGAGGAATGGAAACAGAAAATGTGGTATATATACACGATGGAGTACTATTCAGCAATTAAAAACAATGAATTAATGAATTTTTTAGGCAAATGGATGGAACTGGAAAATATCATCCTAAGCGAGGTAACGCAATCACAAAAGAACACACATGGAATGCAATCATAGATAGGTGGATATTAATTAGCCCTGAAGCTCTGAATACTGAAGATACAATTAGCATATCAAATGATTCCCATGAAGAAGGAAGAAGAGGGCCCTATTCCTGGAAAGGCTTGATCCAGCATTGTAGGGGATTTCCAGGACTGAGAAAAGGGAGGGGAAAAGACAGGAGAATGGATGGAGAGAAGAGGACTTATGGGACATATGGGGAGGGGGGAACTGGGAAAGGGGAAAGCTTTTGGACTGTAAACAAAGAACATAGAAAATAAATTTTAAAAAATTAAAAAAAAAGAATTCATGCCTCAGAGGGTATCTGTGCAAAAAACATCAGCAGATAATGATCACCACAGATCCATAGTTAGCCAAGGTGCAAAGAATAAGTGACCACAGAATGGTCAACCCTAAAGGGAACACACACACACACACACACACACATACACACACACATACACCATCATCATCATCATCATCATCATCATTCCTCCTCCCATCAAGGCTCAGGGATCAGTGTGGAAGAAGAGGCAGAAAGTATGTAACAGCCAGAGGAGGTAGATAGCTACAGGGGCAGAAAGTGTGTAACAGCCAGAGGTGGTAGATAGCTACAGGGAAACAGTCTGTGCTCAAGACCCCTGCAACCCCACGACAAACCACATCCCAGAATGGAGAGGGGAACTGGGCATGAAGTTCCATTCCTAGCCAAGTAGCTATTAGCATTTGATGGCTTCTAGGAAATGAAGGGTAATTCTAAGAGTATAGTCCCTGATAAGCCAGCCATGCTGCAGATGGAAATCACATATCAAAGAATATTATGGTAGTACCATAATATCTATGGTAGTACAATAGTATCAAGTTAGGCTTGATGAGAAGAAAATCAAAAGGAAAACTCAGTGGTTAGAAGGGAGGGAGATAGGTCTTGGAAATGTTGGGGAAGAGACGATAAATATGCCCAAATCATGTTATGTGAAATTTTCAAAGAACTAATAAAAATAAAAATGGTGATAAGGTTATGGGAGTTTTTAATCCATAATCCCATACATTCTCTGCCCCCTCAAAGCAGGTGTATCTTCAGTGACCCTGTGCCCACTGCATGAGATGGAACCCATACATGACACTGTTAGAGGGACCAAGAGTTTAAGTAGGTCAAGAACCAATAGGAAAACATACTACTGATAGTGTGCTAAAGGAGTATAGCAATGAGATAACTCCTAATGACATACCTCTATATACATAGCTCAGAGCTCAGCTCAGCCCTTAGTACAGAAGCTTCTTACAGTAGATCTTAGTTAACAGAGACCCACGACTGGACAATGTAAGGACAGTGACAGAAGCTAAACAGGATGTCATCATCAACTCCCTGGCCTCAGACTCAGGGACCTATGCAGTGGATAGGTCTCCAAAGGAGCAGTGTCTTCAAACATAACAGGACTGATCCATATAGGAACTCACAGAGGCTGTGATCAAACCAGACCAAATCCCAGCACCAAGAAGGGGACGTGAGCACACAGTGTCACCCTAATCAAGAAGCCGTTCGCAACAGAGATCTGCTTAGATAGGGAAAGTCAATTTTCTCTAATGGCATGTCTCTTAGTATATCAACAACATTCCAAGACAAGGCTTCATGACCATGAGTATTTGCTAATACAAATAGACGTGTGTGTGTGTGTGTGTGTGTGTGTGTGTGTGTGCATGTGTATGTCTGTGCATATTTGTAGGTTTTGTTTTGTTATTGTTTTGTCTTCCTAATTTTCTTTTCTTTTTAGTTTACTTTCATTTTCATTTTTTTGTTGTTTTTCTGGCTTTGTTTTTCTTTTGAGAGGGAGAGAAGATAGCAAGCTATGGGGTAGGGAGGTGGAGAGGATCTGAGAGGAATTGGGGAAGGGGAAATATGATCAAAAGATGGTGCATGAAAAACTTTTAATAAAAACATAAAGAAAAATACCACCCCAACTTAAACATTCCAAACTTTAGCATTCTCTAATTCTTTAAGATAATAACAATGATGATGATAATAATAAATCTACTGGAGTTTTATGTACACACACACACACACACACACACACACACAGAATGTTTATCTGTAGAAACTTCCTATCCTCTTTCCAGAACTTTCTATTCTTCCTCAGAGACCTGGAAACCAACACTCCTGCTATAAGGCCCTTGCACTGAGTGTGGTATGGATGTCAGTGTTCTTTAGAGCCCTCTGCATCTTTCATCTGTCTCAGAGCTTGCCACTCCACCCCATGCATTCAGCTCCGAGGAGTACATCACAAACATGCCCCTCAACGTTTCTTACTTTTCCATATTACAAAATACTAGAGAAAGAGGAAAAGGAACCAGCATACCTGTGTCAAGTCCACTATCTCTCTACCATTTATATCACCCAATTTAATCCTTTGTGTGTGTGTGTGTGTGTGTGTGTGTGTGTCTTAAAGAGATTAAATAGAGGATTAAATTAGATTGTCCTGTGGTAGAGTGTTACAGCCCTATCACTGGTAAGTAAAGTAGGGCCCAGAGACAGAGAATGTGTTGTGTTGGTCCACTCTGTTGGGAGCAGAGCCAGAATTCTAATTCAGGTCTCTGGACTCCAGAGTGCATATTCTAATATGCTCTGAAGTTTACCTCCCTGGGAAAATTTAATGGAGAAGTGGGGTTTTGGTTACTTATATTTTGGAGAATATGATTAGAATGCAAAAATATTGACAGTTATGGTAGGCCAATAGACAGGTAAGCTTATATAACACTAGTTAGAGTGTTAATGGTCAGAAGAGATGAGCTATGGTTTATTTGATAGATAATATTGATTGGCTACTGAGATTATCTTTGCCCCCTCAGACGTACAGAGATATTCTCATCTGCAGTCTGATGAGAGGAGCCATTTTTACATTCCTCTTTGTCACGCTTTCCGTGATACCTTGGTTGTGGCTCTCTAGCCATGACCATATGTCAATGTGCTTATAAGCCAGGGTCTTGCGGTCTGTACTTGATTTGGGATTGAATCCTGGGAAAATAATTGAAGAAAAGATTATGCCTGAAGAGGTAAAGCAATCATCCAACAGGAACGGGCTGGTGCCTCTTGTGGGAAATCTCTTGAAGTCCCTGAGCTCCTGGCTCCTGAGACTGTTTTCAAAATATACATAGCATCACCCTTCCATTACCCAGAAGACTTAGGGGTATTTGAGACAGCTATGATATCAGATCGTTCTAAAGCTCCTCATTGTCTGTGCCCTGCTCAGCATGGCCAATGTCCTTTGTGGCTGAGCGTGTCTTGCCAAGTGGGATAGTTGAGGCCTGACTGATGTCACTATAGAGGGGATAAGGCTTCTTTCTTCTGCTAACTCTTGTGCTTTGGATATGAAAGATAAACCACCTAATCCCCTCACTCCTGTGGAATGGGCTTTAGGGAAGTGATCGGATGCTGTGGGCCAGGCTCTTGATGGATTCCTAACACAGTGGTACCACTGGGAGTGAGGGTCAGGTGGGAAGAAACTGAGCCTCTTCGGTGGAAGCAGTTGCTCAGCACTTACTCTGGGAAGAGAAGTCTTGTCCCCCTGCCCCCTTGCTTCCCTCCAGCTCTCTGCTCCTCTGTGGTAAGCAGCTTTGCTCTGCTCTGCCCTCTGGCATGGTGTCTTTCTCACTATGACCCAGAAGCACAGGAGCCAACCACACATGGACCAAAGGGACTGAGACTCTGGATAGATTATCCCTCCCTTTCTGTGGCTATTTGGGCTACAGTGACACAGTGCCAGTGTCACAACCTGCTGAACCCATTAAAACACCTGCTGGGTGTTAACTCCTACAGATTCTAAAAACAACAAAAACATCACGTTTAAACCCTAATAGAACCCATCTCTAAGTCCCTCCCCCCAAGGCAGAGATGTCCTAACTTAGATTTGAGTTCTGTCTAGACACAGGATCTCTTTCCTTGAATAGCATCACTTATCCCAAAGTAAGGTGACATTGAAATGTCCCAACCCAGATTGCAGCCACGGTAGGTTCTGTTTCCTTTACTATTACTGTGTCTCATGCTTACTCATACCCAGTGTTCTCATCCTCCCTTTACCCACCATGTGTGTGTGTGTGTGTGTATGTGTGTGTGTGTGTGTGTGCATGTGTGCGCATGCATCTTTTTGACTGCTCACTGTATTCCAGACATGTTGTATTTGTATCTTAGTTTATGGTGGCATTTTGCAGAATCCTCACTGGCTTTCTCATTTACAGACAGCTGTTGAGTAGCAGGAGAGATGAGTTGTAATTAGATGTTTTACAAAGGACACATAGGCAGACAGATGTTGGGACATGAGGTGGCCACGAGGGACCCACCTCACCCAGCTCCAGGCATGTGTAGACCCAGAGATACTTGGGAAGCTGTGCTTCTGTGTCTTTCTCCATTTGTGGCTCTTATCCAGGCTTCTACTCCCCAGCCCAGCATGACTCAGTTTCCCCTTTCACACCCATCTGCATGTTGATCCTATGTCCACCCTCCATGTCCTGCTGCCATTTTCCTCTCCAGGACACTTTAACAATCTCCCTCAGACAGATGAGCACAGATGCCTGTGGTGTCCTCAGACAAGCCAGCCATCACACTGGTCCTGTCTGAGCACTGCCTTCCTATGTCACCTCATTAGAACACGACTGAATTGAACAAACTCTCAACTCTCGTGCTTCATTCATTTTTTAGTAACGGGAAGTGAACTTGTGAAAAGATGGGTTTCAGTGACTCCCTTGAAAAACTGTCTAGTGCTGGCTTCGAACCTGTGACCTTGTGCATACGAGGGTGATTTATATCCACAAGCCTCCTTTTATTTTTCAGAGAGTTTCACCATGCTGCTTAGGAAAGCCCTCCTTCCCCAGTTTCCCAAAGACTTGGGTTTGCCAGGCCTGCAACCCATGACCAGTGTTTGGTGATATTTCTCACCACCTAGGCTCAACTCTGAGCTAGGCCTGAGAGCAGCCGCCATGGACCAAACCCTGTGCTCAAGCACTCTGCTCCCATCACTGTCCTCTGCTGCTCCTGGAAACCCCATTTATCCTCTTTTCAAGTCAGAAGGAACTAGACGGATAACATATTTTAGTTTTCTTTAAAATTACATATCAAATTGAGCTTCTCTGTATTTATTTCCTTTGCATAAAAGATACTTGCATTACCTGCGCAGAACAAGGTGGGCAAGACTCTCCCCTGGGGAAAGTGAGTTTCATTCAACAAGGAGATTCAGAAGTTTGGGCAGAAGGGAATACTCCTGATTGGCGGCAGACACCCCAATATTCATCAGCTCCCACATCACGCCCACCAATTCTTGTCAGATAAGTCACAGGGCATGAAGCCTAAAGTGATTCCGGATTGATTTTGTTTGCTTAAATAACAATTTCCCTGACCTCAGTTTCATGATTCAGCATTTCTGGTGTAAATTATTTACAATAAAAGCACTAAGGCGCGTCTGTGTGGTATGGGAGTAAACTCAAACTCAAATTATAGACAGAGGGCACAAAACCATAACTGTGTGTTTCCAATTTACCGTACAACTGAAGGACATTTCAAGGGCATAATGGAAGCCACAAGATTGGGCTAAGTATAGTCATGATGTGCCAGAAAAATGTCCGCTTGTGTGTTCTTCAGACTTCTACAGAGCAACGTATGTGGCAGAACTTAGGTCTGTGCCTTTTCAAATGAGACCAGTCTTCCCTACAAGCGGGAATTGGGCAGTTTAGACAAACAATTCTCTTGCTATTGTATTTTTAGGTTCAGGAAGACTTATGTATACAAGCCATACTTTTACATTCTTTTTCAGACATTTCATTGTTTTTTGGTAATTCCTATTGCAGAACATGAAAATACGTAAGATTATTTATGTTAAAATTATTACCATAAAATTGCTACGTGCATTACTGTAAAATTGCTACATGCATTAAATATATAAACATTTCTTCACATAACAGTTTATCGTTTGCACACATGTAGGAAACTACTGATGACTGTTGTCACAAACTTTTTTACCTTCTTTTGTTCTTTGTGAGAGGGTATCAGGAGATGGGGCAGTGATTGGGATGTAAAAATAAATAAGTCAGTAAATAAGTAAGTAAATCACACATAAAAAAAAAAACAAGCAAAAATGAAATAACATTTGTAATCCTGACTTCTAAATGGGCACTTTTAGAAGCTGGATCACAGCTGGAGCCAACTGCTAACATTCCAGGCCCGCAGCATCATGCCTGCAAGGAAAACTTCTCGAAGATCCCAGGGATATTGTTAAAAAAAAAAACAGTTCAATGGGGTGAGATTTGAAGACTGAAGCCTGCTGATCTTCATGGGATGATCTTCCTACCAACATCACAATAAAAACAAAGCATCCATGACCCAAGCCACGGGCATTCTAATTGAGATGGAAGCCCATTCGCACATCTTTTAAAGTTTGTTGTTTTACATGAATACAGTGTATTTTGATCATATCTCTACCCACTTCCCCATTCAGGTTTCCTCAACTTGATCATGACAAATGAAGTTTTAGATGTGTCTGTTGCGATTACCTGGCTTTGGTAATACTGGTGATCAGGGTAATACTGGTTTCATGAAAGGAGTTTAGAGGGCCACCTTCCTAATTTTTTATGGAATAATTTGAGTATTATTACTGGTAAGACTTCTTGGAAGGTCTAGTAAAATTCTGCATTGACCATCTGGTCCTGAGCTTTTGTTTTTAGTTCGGAGAGGTTTTATTACTACTTCAATCTCCTTAGTGAGTATAAGTCTGCCTTACTTACTTACTTACTTCTTTAGTTATTTTTCTATTGCTGTGATAAAACACCATGACCAAAAGCAACTTGTGAAGGAAAAAGATTATTTTCCCATACAACTCCCAGGTCACTCTCCCTCATGCAGTGAAGTCAGGGCAGAAACTACAATCAGGAAGCTGGCGGTAAAAGCTAGTGGAGAAGTTGTGGATGCGTGCTGCTTGCTGGATGGTTTTCATGGCTTGCCTAGCTTGTTTTCTTATTGCACTCATGACCAACAGTAAACATGTGATACCTGCTTAGTAAACTGAGCATTCTCACATCAATAATCAATCAAGAAAATGCCGTACTACAGACCAATATGGTGTGAGCATTTTCCCAAATAAAGTTCCCTTTTCCAAACTGACTCTAGCTTATGTCAAGCAAACATAAATTTGCGAGCTTAAGGTCTGTTAAAATTAATTCATCAATGGTTAATTTTGGTAAGTAGTATGCATTTGGAAACTCATTCATTTCTATTAGTTTTTTTTTTCATTTAGTAGAATAGGGTTTTTTAAAATGTATTTTATTGGTATCTGTTGCAATGTCTCCCTTTTTATCTCTCATTATTTTGGGTCTTCTCTCTCTCTCTTGGTTAATTCAACTAAGAGGTTTTTTTTTCATTCTTATCTTCTTTTCAAAGCAACCTCATTTCTCTTCTGGTCTTAAGTATTTCTCCCTATTGCATTGGAGTCTGGTTCATTCTTGTTTTTCTAGTAAAGTGCATCACTAAGCTATCTGATCTCTCAAAGCTTTTGATGTAAGGAGTTATGACAACCAGTGTTCCTCTTATAAATGGAGGAGAAAAGTGTGAATTATGAATTGTTTTTGTGCTATGTTCTGTAGATGTCTTTTAGGTTCGTTGACTTATGGTTTCCCTTAACTCTATGTTTCTCTGTTGTTATCGTTTGTCTTGATGACGTGTCTACTGGCAATAGTGGGACATTGAAATCTTCCACCATTGCTATGCTGGTTTTACATCAAGTTTATGAAACTGTGAGTACCTGTGTTTGGTGTATATGTTGTTAGAACTGTTTTATCATCTTGAGTGTGAAATGAACTTCATTTCTTCTGACTAGTTTTAGCTTGAATGTATTTTATTTGATATTAGAATAACTAGGCCTGCTTGTTTTCTAGTTCCAGTTGCTTGGAGTGCCTTTCCCTATCTCTCCTGTGGTAATTTCTATCTTTGACAGTAAGGTGTGTTTCTTGGAGGCAGCAGAAAAAAATTCTCCTGCTTTTTATAATCCAGTGAGAATCTGTGTTCATTCATTGGTGAAATGAAATCATTCATATTTAGAGTCATTTATTTAAAATATGTGCATTAATTCTTATAACTTTGTTCATTTTATGGTGTTTTCTTAGACTTGTTTTGATTAACTGCTCTGGTATTATGTGTTTTCCCCCATTGCCTCTTTGGATTGTTTAATCCTTTCGTCAGTCTGAATCATGTCTTTCTAGGATCCTCTGTATAACTGACTTCCTGGTAATATATTCCTTTAGTCTGCTTTTTTTTGTAATAGAAAGTTTTCATTTCTTCTCCAATTTTAATAGATAGTTTTATTGGGTATAATATTCTGCGTTTGGCAGTTGTCACTCTTCAGGATTTGTAATACATCTTTCCAAACCTCTGGCTCTAACAGTTTCCATGGTTAATTCTGATGTGTCTGCCTTTCCACGAGACTGGGCCATTTTCTCTTGCAACTTTCAGACAGATTTCGTTCTGTCCCCATCCAGCCTATTTTTTTTTAACATGAAAGTTGAGATTCTTCTTGACAGATACTCCGATTAAGCTTGTAAAACTCACAGTCAAGGAGTAGCAAGTGTAGGTCTCAGGAAAGTCCAAATGCTGACATCTCAAGGTGAACACAGTCACGTTCACTTTAGCGTACATAAGTGTAGCTTGGTACCAAAATGCAAAACTAATAACTAACTTCTGTCAAGGCAGTAGTATGCCATTTGCTTCTAGACTTGGTTACGTTTCTATTATAAAGTCCTTTATGATCTCTGTTTTGAGATAAATTAAGTCACTGTGAGAAAAATACCATAGTACATACCATAACTCCTGTTATTTTAGGGGATGTGCTCTACCATGTCTACACGCAGCTCCAGGGATCAGCCTGACTGAGGCATTGAGGTAATGGAGAAATAAAAAAACACACAGACGTGTAGAAAAGCTGTTGGATTCTGATGGAGAAGTCTCAGCACCTGGAATCTCAGCATCTTTATTAAGTATTAAACAGGGAGCGGAGCTGGGGGCTGTTGCTAAACAAAAAGCCAGGGTCATTACATGTAGACAAAGAACAAAGTAGGGTTGTTGCATGCAGTTGAGCAAGGGGCAGGCTTAACTAGTCTCCATAGGCACCATCTCTGTAAGGCGATAGTCTTCAGGTAGTAAACAGTGTGACAGTACAGGGAAGAGAGCTATAGTAGAGATTTTCTGCATGCACTATCAACATTCACTTTAGAACTAGGAGAGAAGACTGTCATTTTCCTGAACCTAATCTGGGAAAGGCTTTGCCATTATTATGAGTCTGAGTGCTTATCCTTCTTGGCCATAACCATGGCCATGACAGCAACACACATTCAGTGAGGACTACACTATTCCCTACAGTGTTCTAAGAACCTCAAAGGATGTCTGAAACCGGGAGAGTACTAAACCCTGCATGTGCTGTGTTTAACCTGTATGCACATATTCCTTGTAAAGTTTAACTTACAAATTAAACACAGCAGGGAATCATCAATGGTGACTAAAACATTGCTGACAGTGGTCTTCAATAACATTGCCAACCTCCTTGCTGTTCTTGTTCTTTGAGGCCATTATTTACCAAAATAAAGGTTCTTGAAAATGAACAATGTAATGAAGGCCGATCTGGTGACAGATGGTATGTGGCTAAAATACTGCATGGACATACTGGTCAAAGCGGTGGTTCATGGTCCTAAGGGCAGAGCAGGAGGGCATACCATAGCATTGCTCACAACAGGCTATATTTTAAAACTTCTGAGTTGTTCATTTCAGGAATTTTCATTTGACTTTTGGATATAGCTGTTGAACACAGGTAGCTGAATTTATGGACTGTGACACTGTGGATAGGAGGGACTGCTTGCTATATTGCTATTTTGGGGTTGGGGGAATCAATGCCCTAAAGGAATTTTGTTCTTCTTTCTTTCTTAAACTACATTTTCACAGATGTTATACATCACATCTTGACTCTAAGTTTAACATGTATTTAGCAAACATCTAAAAGAAAAATGCCAAAATATTGCTCTAGATACACAGGGAAATGCCACTGTTTAAAGAGCTATTCAATTTATCAAATTAGCCTTTTCCTTTTTTAATGATATTGCTGTTTTAATCTTACCCAGAAAGAAGTTTCTGGACATGTTAATAGCCCTGATCTGATTCTAATACTTTAAGACTTTTTATTTTTTTTTTTTTTTTTTTTTTTTTTTTTTTCTTTTTTTTTTTCTTACATTGTTTTTTATTTATTTATTTATTTATTTATTTATTTATTTATTTTTATTTACATTGCAAATGATTTCCCCTTTTCTGGGTCCCCACTCCCCACAAGTCCCATAAGCCCTCTTCCGTCCCCCTATTCTTCCATCTACCCCTTCCTACTTCCCTGTTCTGGAATTCCCCTATACTCTTGCACTGAGTCTTTCCAGAACCAGGGACCACTCCTCCATTCTTTTTGGACATCATTTAATTTGTGGATTATGTCCTGGGTATTCAAAGTTTCTAGGCTAATATCCACTTATCAGTGAGTGCATACCATGATTGATCTTTTGAGACTGGGTTACCTCACTTAGTATGATGTTCTCCAGCTCCATCCATTTGTCTAAGAATTTCATGAATTCATTGTTTCTAATGGCTGAATAGTACTCCATTGTATAAATATACCACATTTTTTGTATCCATTCCTCTGTTGAAGGACATCTAGGTTCTTTCCAGCTTCTGGCTACTACAAATAGGGCTGCTATGGACATAGTGGAGCATGTGTCCTTATTGCATGCTGAAGAATCCTCTGGATATACGCCCAGTAGTGGTATAACAGGGTCCTCAGGAAGTGACATGCCCAGTTTTCTGAGGAACCGCCAGACTGATTTCCAAAGTGGTTGCACCATCTTGCAATCCCACCAGCAGTGGAGGAGTGTTCCTCTTTCTCCACATCCTCTCCAACACCTGCTGACTTTAAGACTTTTTAAATGGTTGGCATAGATGCATTTCATGGTTTAAGCAAATATCTAATGGTTGGTTGTTCAGTGTGTGTGTATGTGTGTGTGTGAACCTTTGTATGCTAACATGGACACACAGAATATAACAATATAAGGATTGAAAAGGACTTAAGAAATATGAGCTTCCCATGTGAATTGGTCACATGACTAATGTATCTTGAGGCTGTGAGACACACAGAGGATGACTGTGTCTAGGGTGGCTGAGAATTGGGTAAGGAGTAAAGTAAACAAAAGGGGGAAGGAGAGCACAGCAGGATAGGGCAAGCAAAGGCTATGGGCTCTAGCACATCACACATTCACCAGAAGGGACTGAAAGATCAACTGTGAAATACTGCAACTGTAAGCACTGTGTGATCTTTGACCATGAGACTGAGACTGAGGAACCTAACAGGACTCTCTGCGTAGCTTCCAGATGCAAAACCCCTGCATTTGTCCAGAGGATGATGTTGTAAAACTTAGGAAGGAAGCATCACATCTAATTCAGTGCCAGTTTGGTGATCAGTATTGTCCCATAATGTAAGAGGTTTGCTGTCTAACTAATATAGTCAGTTCTTCTTAGTCCCAAGTCCGTGGATGATTGAGAAGGAGACATGCATTTTTTCAAGAATTAATACTACTTCCGTTGCTCACTCACAACTGTATCCACCATCCAGAGAAAGCCAACATGGCTGGACGCTGATACTATGATATTGTGAAAAGATCCCCAGTTATTTTCATCAATGAATTCTATAAAAGAGAACCCTATGGCTTCCTTCTTTGTATGTGTTCACATTTATTTCCCTTTATACACTATACCCATCTAGTTGTTGACTTTCATTTGTTGTTCACTTGTTGACTTACAAGTTCAGCTTGTAAGAGTATATTACCTTTTGATATTTATGAGCAAGTTCTTTCCCAGTTAAGTAGAATTTTCTTTGTTGGGTCATCAACATAAAAGCACAGCAACAGCTTTCCTTTGTCCATTTCTATGTTAGCATGATCAGTGGATGGAAGTTGACCAATAAGATCTCCTGAGAGACTTTTTAGAATTTAATGGAAATGAAGGTACAGAATACCCAAACTTATGAGACACAACAAAAGCAATGCTAAAAGGAAAACTTATTGCTTTGAGTGCCTCCAAAAAAGAAACTGGAGAGAGCACACACTAGCAGCTTAACAGCACACCAGAAAGCTCTAGAACAAAAAGAAGCAAGGAGTACACTCAAAAGGAGTACACAGCAGGAAATCATTAAACTCAGGACTGAAATCAACCAAGTATAAACAGAAAGAACTATACAAAGAATCCACAAAACCAGGAGCTGGTTTCCTTCCTTCCTTCCTTCCTTCCTTCCTTCCTTCCTTCCTTCCTTCCTTCCTTCCTTCCTTCTTTCTTTCTTTCTTTTTATTAATCAAATATTCTATTCCTTCATGACCTCTTCTTCAGTGCCTGCCTCCAAGTTTATGTTTGATTTCCTGACCTGACTGCCATTCATAATGTATCACATAATATAATGTGATATAAGATGAAATAAACTCTTTCTAAAACAAAACAAGACAAAAAAAACAAAACCAAAAAATAAAAGAATCTCCTGAGAATTATATCATGTCTATTCTGCTCTCTTGCTTTAAAATTTCCAAATGCTCCGTATGGTGGTTTGAATGTGTGTGGCTCAGGGAGTGGCACTATTGTGGTCTTGTTTGAGGAAGTGCATCATTGTGGGGGTGGACAATGAGACCTTCCTCCTAACCATGTTGGAGCCAGCCTTCTGTTTGCCTTTGGAACAAAGTGTTCAACTCTCAGCACCTCCTGTGCTATTCCTTCCTGGGTGTTGCCATGTTTCTGCCTTGATGATAATGGACTGAACCTCTTAAATGTTGTCCTTATAAGAATTACCATGGTTATAGTGTCTCTTCACAGAAGTGAAATCTTAACTAAGACACTCAATAATGAACTCTTCCACCAAACAGAACAGTTTTCATGGATCAGCCCATTCTTTATCATTTTAGGAATAAGGAAAAAGACACAGCCATGACTGCAAAACCTGTACCAAAATATCTGCCTGGGTAACACTCGTCTAATGGTATTATTGAGAATATAATTTTAAAATTAGGATTGGAATACTTTTTGTAGTCTTAATAAAAGTCTGAAAAATAACCTAGCTATACAGTTGATTCAAAAAGAGGAAAGTACCCTATTATCAAATATTTATAAAAATGTATTCACTGTATTATGATAACTGCTTGGTATCACCAAAGACCATGTCTCATAAATGGTGCATGTTTGTATTTAGCAAATATCTCTTTCATTTTTATTTCTGCTAGGGGTTGAATGAAGAGAGTTAAGACTTTAGTGACAATGGCCTTCAGACTTAGAATCAAACCAAATTATTGATGATGATGATGACATAAAAAGTTTCTTTCTTGTTTTCATAAAGTGAAATCAAATTACATTCAGAATGCTTTAAATGAATTCCAGACTAGTTGTTGGAATAAAACCAATGTTACTATTGAATGTGCACACTAAATCAAGTTGTCATATTTAAGATATTGTAACTTTCATAGTGAAGAGCATTTACATTTCTGTAAAACCAAGCACAGAGCCTTGTGATGGAACGTAGTCCAAAGATGAAAAGTTTGACCTACTCAAATTTGATTATGATTATTACACCCAGGCACTTAATTTCTCAGGTCAATGTCGCCTACAATGTGTTATCAATGTGTGATCTTTTGATATCTATCTCTATCTCTATCTCTATCTCTATCTCTATCTCTATCTCTATCTCTATCTCTATCTCTATCTCTATCTCTATCTCTATCTCTATGTATATCTATATCTATATATCTATATCTATATATATCATCTCTGAATGTATAACATGTATTTTAATGTAAGTAATTAATCCAACATCATTATTGAAGAATCTTGAGTCTTGTACATTGAAATAAAAGAAGATCCAGGTAGCATCCCTTCAGTTTTCTGTTCGCTTGTGTGCATTTAGGATGCCTTTGTACCAAGGAAGACTATGGAAATGAAAAAAGACAGATTCATTTCCCACTTACATCAGCTGAATCATAGCATGTGCCTTAAACATTTAGTCAGCGTGCTGGTGAAGTCTGCACCTCACAGACAAGAGCAAATATCAGTAGGGAGTTTGTTAATGTAGTGTGCTGATTCCCTGTCCTGCAGTCAACAGAGCTTGGCATCTAGTTTACACTTAGAATCATAGGTTGTGTCTTTAAGTCATGGCAGTGAAATCTTCAATGATGAAAATATTTCAAATGTATTATGCTCCAGTGATAGTATCAGTGGTATTTTGTACTCGATAATATACAATATCCATAGAGTTCATAGGTTATTTTTTTTATGTTTTTACATTTCAGCAACTTACTTCATACCCAAGGCTACTTACGTATTTTTCAATGATACATGCATGTGATTCTGAGGAAAGCAAAATTTTTGCTTCTATTTAGATGAAACACATTTGTTTGTTCGTTCAGTGAGTGTCAGCTTGACAGAATGTATAACCACCCGGAGACCAGCTTCTGCACATGTTTTAAGGGAGTTTCTAGATTAGATTAACTGAGGTGAAAAGATCCAACCTAAATGTGGACAACATAATTTCATGGATAAAGACAAGAAAGGGAGCCGAATACCAGCATACGTCTCTCTCTGGTCTCTGACTGAGGATAAATGTGGCCAGCTGCTCCATGTTCTGGCCTCCATGTCTTCCCTGCTGTGGTGGACCATTCCCGTACTCCAAACAGATCTTTTTTTCCTTCTTTTTTGTTTCTTTTGCCAGATATTTTCTCATAAAAAAGAAAAGCAGTTATCTTAGCTACTGCCCTATTGCTGTGAATATATACCATGGTCAATGCAACTCATATGAGAGAGAACATTTAATTGGGTCCAGCTTATGGTTTCAGAGTCTTAGTCCATTATCATCAAGGCAGAGAATATGGTGGCAGGCATGGCGGGTGTGGTGCTGTGGAAGTTGAGAGCTACATCCTGATTCATGGGAAGAGAAGAGGGGTACACTGGGCTGTGCATGGGCTTTTGAAACCTCAAAGCTCACCTCCAGTAATATTCTTCGTCTGATAAGACCAATCCTTTTAATTTTTTCAAATAGTGCTGATTCCTGGTGATTAAGTATTCAAATATCTGAGTCTATGGGGTCATTCTCATTCAGACCACCACAACAACCAATACGGACATCTTAACTAGATTCATTTTAACCAGTGAATAGGATATGTCTTCATTGTTTGTAAAATAAGTTAGTCTTCAGCTTTTATGAAGATTTTCTAGTTTGAAGTATATAGATCTTTGCCCTCCTTGATTAAGCCCACTCTGAAGTATATTCAATTTGAGGCTATTTGAAAAGTGATTCTTTTTCTTTTTAATTTTTTTTATTCGATATAATTTATTTACATTTCAAATGATTTCCCCTTTTCTAGCCCCCCACTCCCCGTAAGCCCCCTTCTCTTCCCCTGTCCTCCCACCCACCCCTTCCCACTTTCCCGTTCTGGTTTTTGCCGAATACTGCTTCACTGAGTCTTTCCAGAACCAGAGGCCACTCCTTCTTTCTTCTTGTACCTCATTTGATGTGTGGATTATGTTTTGGGTATTACAGTTTTCTAGGTTAATATCCACTTATTAGTGAGTGCATACCATGATTCACCTTTTAGCTTCAGATAGTTTGTTATTAGTGTATTAGAGGCCACTGATTTTTGGTATGTTGATCTCGTAATATGTAACTAAAGAGTATTGTTACTATTGTTATTATTATTATTATTATTATTACCACCATCATTATTATTAGAGGCTGAAGCTGAGTAGAATCATAGAGCTAGAAAAGACTTTTCAGAGGATAATATACTCCCAGGTGGCTCAGTCAAGCAAAGCATCATGTCTGGATCTATGAATAATTCTAGAAACTGACTTTTCAAAGAGAAAGAATTCCCCGCCCCCCAAGGATATTAAACATCCATGCAAAGCACTACTCACAATTTTTCAGTTACAGTCTGAGGTGTATCTGCTGGCCACCCTCTAAGTCCTCCTGTACCATTCCAGAAGCCGTCCACATGGGAGATTTCAAAAAGAATAACAATGAAAACCTAAGTCCTTGCTTGTTCTCTTGGAGCTCAGGCTGCACAGTACTAGAGATGTATCAAAATGAGCTCAGTAATACTTTAATGTTAAAAATTACTAAGAGATGGCTGGAGAGATGGCTCAGCGTTAAAAGCACTAGCTGCTCTCCCAGAGGTCCTGAGTTCAATTGCCAGCAACCACATGGTGGCTCACAACCATCTGTAATGGGATCCAGTGCCCTCTTCTGGTGTGTCTGAAAGTGTACTCATATACATAAAAATAAATACATCTTTTAAAATAATAATTACTAAGAGAAATATCTGGAAAATAGAAATGCAATACCAAGATCAAACACAATTAGAACTTCTCACGGGGAGGTCACGGGAGGAAGGGATGTCTTCCTCCCATGGTGCCCCTGTATGTGCAGACCTCTCTGTCCCTCTATTTGTGTTCTGTTTTCTTCCAAATCACACACTCTGTAAAGGCGTTTACACAGAGAAGGGATGTTAAGTAGCCTGAAGGAACATGCTGAAATAGGTTTGCTGCACTCTGACTGTGGGCTCTTACCTTCCACACCTCAGACTTCTCAGGTAACAGGCAGCAAGAGAGGAAGCATCCAGCAGAGACTGCATGACCTCTATCGAGTTTTTAATCAGGGCTGCCAGGCCACGCAGGGGAACAGTTTCGGTGATTTCCTTCTTTATAGCTCTTTTAACTACCAACACTCAGCCATTCCCCTTCCCCAAGGTCCTTTTGTGAGTAGGCACTAAGGCTGACCTGGGTCTGAAGTAATTCGGCTCTATTTCTAGAATCACTTTTCTGTTTCAGCAGCAAATTTCAATACTGGCTCAAAATCCAGTGAAGGGGGCATTTGTTCTCCAAAAGCTCTTCAAGTTAAGCAGTCTCCCAGTCCCCTCTGGTCTCCTTTCCCTCACTCTCTCCTTTCCTTCCTTTGCCTCTTCTCTATTTCCTCCTTTCCCCTCCTCTCACTCTTTTCTACTCTATAGAATACTCAACATACTTGAAGTATCACCCCAAGCATTAGAATAATTTTAGTGAACTTGGTAAATTTACTAAATGTTATGAGGAGTGACACAGAGAAAAGAAACAGATACAGTAAAACTTAGAAAGAGCATATAGATATGCTCTTACAATCTCATACTAAAATGAGTGTGCCTGTGTTCACACACATACCATCAACTATTGAGAGTTTCCAACCAATGTTACTCATTAAAGTGTGTTTGTGTATGAAATAGGCAGACTCTTAAGAAATGGCAGAAATGGCTCAGTACCTGGGCAGTGGTGGTGCACACCTTTAATCCCAGCACATGGGAGACAGAGACAGGTAGATTTCTGAGTTAGAGGCCAGCCTGGTCTACAGAGTGAGTTCCCGGACAGCCAGGGCTACACAGGCTGTCTCGAAACCCTGTCTTGAAAAACAAAGGGGGGGGATGGAGGGATGAAGAAGGGAGGGAGGGAGGCAGGGAGGAAGGGAAGGAAGGAAGGAAAGAAGGAAGGAAGGAAGGAAGGAAGAAAAAAGGAAGGAAGGAAATGGCTCAGTAGTTAAGAGCAGTGGCCAGTCCTGCAGAGGACCACCTGGGTTGGGTACTTAGAACTTACGTGGAAGCTCACACCATCCCCACCTCAAGTTCTAGGGGTTCTGACGCTCTCTTCTGATGAGTGAGCTACATGAGGAGTATATATATATATATATGGAGGTGCATACATACACCCATACACATAAAATACAACAAATCTTTTCTTAGAAAGGGAATTTCATGTGTAAATTGTAGCTAATCAATGCAATAGAAATACAATACCAATTGTATTTCTAAAGGGATTGGTGATTGGACTGGGGAGATAGCCCTGTGCCTCACCCACTGCTCTTAAAGAAAAACAGGAATTGGTTCTCAGCACCCAGGCTGAATGGCTCACAACTTCTTGTAACTCCAGCTCCAGGGATTCTATCACCCTCTTCTGGTCTCTGTGGTTATCTGCATTTATGTGAAAAAAAATCTACACATAGACACGTACACATATACATAATAAAAAATAAAATATTTTAATGAAACACCAGTGACAACGTTGTGGGAGCTACTTGGAGGTTTTCTGACTGTTTGCTAGGGCTGTGGTGGACAGGGAGAGGTCAAAGAAGGAGATTCTGGTTTTACTTCACCATTTAACCAGCCACAAGTTCTCAAGATCATGAGTGCTTTTCCTAGACTCTGGTGAAGGCCAAGTTAAATCTTGCTTTTTGAAACAGTTTCAACAATATACAAAGCCTTATTATATTAAGTGGAAATGATCACTTAGTGGTGTTGTAAGGTGATCTATGGTTTAGAAAAAATATGTAACTTCTGGGCTAAAGATTGAGCTTGGAGGGGAAGCATTTTACTAGCTTGTGTGAGACCTTAGGTTTGGTCCCCTGGACCAGGGGCAATAAGAGTAATTACAACTGATATCTCCTTAGAGACACAGACCTGGATCCTGTCAGCATATGCTTAATAGATTAAACTATTTGCAGCAAACTCTCCCCTCCCTGTTAATAAAATAGCCAAGGACATCAGCAGTACACACCGATGACCAGAGATCTTGGCTGAAATGGCGAGTGGTGAGATAGTTTCTACCACTGAGACTTTCCCTCAGTCCTTGTTCTCTTTCCCAGCATTCAAGCTTGCACTTTGAGTCTCTCATTCCTCTTCCACTGTATTGTAGACTCCTTCAGAGAAGAGTATCTCTCTCTTATTTTTCTATGCCTTCTTCTTCAAGCATTGTGTCTGGCACATAGAACACACTTAGCCTTTTAAGTGACAAAGTTGCCAGTATGTCACCTACTATCCCAATCCAGTTAGCTAGACCACACTGACTTACAACAGAAAAATAAGTGTGGCTTGCTTCCTAACTCTCTGGCTGGAGTTACACATAACTGATCTTCTCTTTCCAATATTAACTCTCACTAAAACAAGCGGGCCAAGCCAGCATCATTAGCAACCCCTAACAAGGTTAAATCAAGTTCAATCCATGGCTTAGTAATTTTTTAAAGAAAACATTTATTTCCTTTAACTTTCGTTAAGATTCGATTAAAGGAAAACATCTCAACTGCTTCAGTCTTGCTAATCCAATATGTTTTTCATGAAAGCCTTGGGAATGCATTTTTTTTTCCTTTCAAGGACATTGTGGGAAAGCTGCTACTGTTCGATTGTTAGGTTCATTATCAGTGACAAGTCATTTGGGAAGTTGTCAATCTACTAATGAAAGAGACGTCCCAGACCACATCAGTATCAGTGCCCTGGACATGTCTCCATTTCTGTTAGGAAATCTGCAGTCATTACAGGGCAGAGGTTGGAAAGAAGATGCCATGCTTTGGCCTCTGGTGCTCACTTGGCTTTGCCAGCCCCGTGACTGCAGACGCTCATTTACTAGGTGTGCTTAGAGTCACACCATGAGAACCTGTGGCCAGGTTCATGATTTTCTGAAATCTTACTTTTATATGGAAATAACAGGACAGTGTGGGTCAGGATTAAGGCTGGCAGTTCCTGTCAGAGAAATGGGGTCCAGTTCTTTCTGTCTCTATTTTCTCTTCATGGACTAAGGAGAAGGGGATTGAGGATACTTGAAGTCCTTCTGACAGCCATGGGCCATGAAATACAGTCCTTAGATGATCTCTAAGGACTCTAAGAAAGGCATTTTAAAACTAGGGTGTTTTCAGTCCAGCGTCTTTTCCTTAAGCATATTTGAGAATAGTCAGGCTAGTATGTATGTTGTTGGATTGCTGGTGTGCAGGGCGCATAGACAGTAGGCTAATCCCTCATGGTCTAGACTAGTGTTCATTTACACCACTACAAACTTAGAAGAAATGGGGGGAAATGAGTCAGCTAAAAAAATTCAAATTTTAATTACTTCCTTGGATATTTTATCTCAAAATAGATATAGCTATAATTTCTACTAACCAATAAGGGACCATGTCTGTGTGAATATTCAGAGTTTTAATATTAAATCTTTGAAGGGCTTGTGGTCTTGTATGAGCTAGATCCACTCCTTCTATTTTCTGGAGTAGATTGTAGGTGGTTTACATCACAGCAACCTGCTCGCAAATGATGACTATTCCAGACAGGCTATGACACTTTCCCATATTTTCCCATATCTTCCTATGGTTGTGCAGGTGTGTCTGAGCCTGAGTGTGTGTTCCTACACACCGTGCCACCTATTTGTGTGTGTGTGTGTGTGTTGCATTGTTATCAGGCACATAAGTTGTAACAAACACTTAACATCAGCTTCTTCCCGAGTGTGTGCTGAAGGAGAGACTCCTGTTTTTGTGAACTGTTACTAGGAATCGTTCTGAAGTTTAAAGATCCAGTCAACCATGGCTTTGTAACTAGTTTCAGATCATTTCTCCCTTTGAGGGTTAAATCTGAATATGTTTTTTTTCACAGCACTTAGTAAGGATTTCTGCTCTGTGCCAAACAGTGCTCTTACATTTCTCATGCTCAGTAATGAACCTGTGGTCTCTGAACATCATTCTAGTCAAGAAACAACCCAATCAAATCTATACGCTTAAAAGCATCACCAATAAAACAAACTAAGAGCTGGTCATTTCAGTAGAAATATTTGGCAAAAATTAATTAATCCAAAGAAATATATTTTTGAGAATTCATTCTGTATACTTAAAATAAATGGTAATGTGATAACATGAGTACATATAATGAAGATTTGATTAAAGAGTTTGGGGCCAGAAAATGAAATATCTCAGTTTTATATGGTTGAATGCTATCATAATGTTATGGTGTGATTGCATTAATATACCCATGTTGTGATACATTAAAATCATGTTTAAAATACAAAGTTGAGTTGGTGAGATAGATTAGTGGGTAAAGGCACTTGCCACCAAAGTTGACAACCTGAATTAGATATGAGGACCCACACTGTGGAAGGCAATAGTCAACTCCACAAAGTTCCCTGATCTCATTACACATTCTGTGGCATGTGTGCACACACCTACCACTATGCAAAACGAATTAATAAACATAAGGATATTTTTTAAGAATGCGAAGGTTGACAATTGGCTGAATAGTTGGATGAGTCTTTGAAATCTCACTGTGCCCCTCTGCAGTCTTAAGATATCTAATATGATCTTTGGCGCTGTATTCATTGTGCTTCCTATTGCTGTGATAAACACTATGACCAAAAGTAACTTGGGGAGGAAAGAATTTATTTGTCCTTGTAACAAGTCCATGACTGAGAGAAGCCAAGGAAGACCCCTGGAGGCAAGAGCTGATACAGCAGACATGGAGGACTAATGCTCACTGGCTTGTCCTGATGGCTTGCATCTTCCCCTTCCTTCTAGTGCCCAGACCATCAGCCCAAGAGCAGCCCAGCCCACCGTGAGCTGAGTCCTTCCACATCTATCATAGATTTAAAAGAAGAAGAAGAAGACAATGAAAGAAATGCACCACAGACTTGCCCAAATACCAATCTAAGTGGGGGCACTTCCTCAATTGAAGATTCCCTTTTCCAAAATGTCTCTCCTAGGGGCCATAACATTAACTATCATATTCAGGCATACTCGCACACACCTTTAAACCCAGTGCTCAGGAAGCAGAGGCAAGCTGATCTCTGTGAGTTTGAGGCCAGTCTGATCTACAGAGTGAGTTCTAGGACAGCCAGGACTACATGGGGAAATCCTGTCTTGGAAAAAAATTAACCAGCACAGATTTGGTTAAATTTCTGTCATATTTTTTTTTAATTCTTGCTATGTGTGGTTTCCTTTCCTTTTAATTGTTTGTTACTTTCTCTTAGCATTAGAACTTTTAATTTTATCTCAGTTATTGGTTTATTGTCTAAAGACATTTTATTATTAAGTGGTTTTCTTTAACAATTTTCTGTTCATCAAGCCCTCTCTTACATGAGAACTGTGAGACAGAGTTGTAACAATTGTCCCTTCCTTGTCTCTGTTATTATGGCATATTTGCCTCCCTGTGTTATAAATCCTAGGCTACATGGTTACTGTAGCTGTCTGCACTGTCAGCGTTCCAGAGGGTGAAATCTGTTAGCCCACATGTCGCCATGGCCCAGCATCCAGCATGTCTTCCATCTCTCATGGCCACACAGTTCCATTTATTGTCATTTTCTTCTACTGTAGGACTTTCTTCTATACATTTTCTGTGATGATCTGTGAATATTTTATCTTATTTTCTGTCTAAAGAAGTCTGTTTCACCTTGGGGTGTGTTAGTGTGTGTGTGTGTGTGTGTGTGTGTGTGTGTGTGTGTGTGTGTGTAATCCAGAACTCAATGTCAGGTGTCTTCCTGAATTCGTGTGTGTGTGTGTGTGTGTGTGTGTGTGTGTGTGTGTGTGTGTGTGTGTGTGTGATCCAGTGGTCAATATGATGTGTCTTTCCGAATCATGCACCTCGTGTTGAATCTAGAGCTCACCAGTTCAGCAGTTATCAACTGGCTAAGAAACTCTAAGCATCCTCCTGTCTCTGCCTCTCCAGAACTAGTTACACACATGTTTTGATTCCCCCATTCCCACCCCCACACACACACACTTCAGGTGCTTAAGATCCAAAATCAAGTCCTTATGCTCAAGTCCTATAAAGACTTTATTTCCAGAGGCATTTCTCTAGCCAAACAGCTTCATTTTTGATTAATATTTTTATAATATACTCCTGGCATTTTTACATGTAATATCTTTATTTTCCTTTCATTTGAAAATTGTATGTTTTTACCACACGGAATTCTTAGAGTTGACAACTGGAAAGTGTTTTTTTTTCCCTGTCAGTCCTTGAAAACTATTTTGTGGCTTGCCTCTCTCCACCATGGTTTGAGATCAAATCCTTTTTATTTGAAGTGGTGTGCTCTTTATATGTAATGACTCAATTTTCTCGACTGCTTATAGTTTCTTCTTTCCCCCCAAAATGGCTCATCATGAGAGAGAGCTTGTTTAGTTATTTTTACCTACTTATCCACTCTGTCATCTCCCTGCTCTTCAGATGGATTGAATTCTATGACTCTTTCCTTCAAGTTCACACTATTGACTTAGCATCCTTCCTATTCCTATTAATTCTATGAGTTATGTTTTAAATAGAGTTTAGTTTCATGGCTTCCATTTGGGTCTTTTTTTTCCCCAGGAACTGGTTCTTTTTTTTATTATTTTATTTGGGTCCTTTTGAAAATGCCTTCTAATGTTTGTTGGGATTTTTCTATTATTTCATTTGGCTCAAAATAATGAATAATTGCTTTTGGAAGCAGATCACACTGCTTTAAGATTCTGTGAGCTACACCCAAGCACTCATACAGCTTAGCATTGGCTAGCTGATAGGCATTCATCCTTGACATTATAGTTTTCCATTTTACATAGAACAAGTGATTTTTAGTTGCATCATGGATATTTTGGATCAAATATTTGATATGCTGTATATTTTAATATTTCTTCTTTTTAAAACCAATTAGAACCCTTGTTAAATACAGCATGTGGAGTCATGTATTCAGCTTCCCCCTGAACACTGGCCATATGACCTTATCATGCCTGAGCTCTGCCTTGCTTGTGACTGACAGGCAGATAGTTCAGTATTTCTCTTAATGAATAGGTGATGGCATCTTGTTCTATCCCTTACCTCCCAGTGCGATGTAAGTTTGGTCCCTTGCTAATACCAGGGAAACAAGTGATACCTTCCTCACTCTGTTGTTGCAAGAGCTAGAAATGATCTTACAGTTTGCAAGCAGCATACTTGATTTCCATTGTCACCCAGATACAGGGTCTTATAGCCAAGACTGGCCTTTCTACACAATCCTGGACCTCTTGGGTTCTGGGATTAGAAGTAGGGTGCTGGGATTAGAAGTGGGGACCAGCACATCCAGGTTTACCTTTTTTCTTCAAAGATATTCTTGTAGGCTATAAAAAGCATGAGGTGAGAGCTTTTAAATATTTGTCCTGGTTTCTTAAAAATACCCCTTTGACTTGACTCAGTGCTCTTTATATGTAATGACACAATTTTCTCGACTGCTTGTAGTTTCTTCTTTCCCCAAAAAATGTCTCATCATGAGAGAGAGACAAATCTAGGACACCAACTATTACTATCTGAGATAAAAAAGAAACACTGAATGGGATTAATATCAGATGAGAATTTGCAAAACCACAGGGTAAGTAAATGAGAAAATATATCACCAGGAACTATGTATGCTGAGACACGGTGAGGGAAAAAGCCAATTAATAATTGGCTCCTGGTTTTCACTTGATCTCCTTATGTAGCATCCCTCTGGATGCTTTTCTAGATAAACCCAATTTTCATTGGTTTAAGGCATTTAATATGATATGCTGCAGGATCATTTTCTTCCTCTTTTTTTGATATCTTCATTATGTTGAGTGTGGGGACCTCATTTTTAAGCTCATTATATTAGGACAATGTTGGGCTGTTATGTTAGGGTCAAAGGTCAGATTCTACAGGTTCTGTGCCACTTAACTGTTCAGACCTCGGCAGTACAATTTTAATCTTTACTAGTTGTTTCCTTCCCTCACCGTGTCTCAGCATACATAGTTCCTGGTGATATATTTTCTCATTTACTTACCCTGTGGTTTTGCAAATTTTCATCTGATATTAATCCCATTCAGTGTTTCTTTTTTATCTCAGATAGTAATAGTTGGTGTCCTAGATTTGTCTTCTTATACCTTGTCTCTGGCTAATTAACTTTTTGAACCCAGGGGGAATGCATTTACAATAATTGTTTTGATTTTCTTATCTGCTTGTCTGAAGCCCTGTGAACGTTCTGCAGTTTTGTTTGACTATTTGCTGGAAAGAACCCAGGTATCCCTCAACAGAAGAGTGGATACAAAAATGTGGTATATCTACACAATGGAGTACTATTCAGCCATTAGAAACAATGAATTCATGAAATTCTTAGGCAAATGGATGGAGCTAGAGAACATCATACTAAGTGAGGTAACCCAGACTCAAAAGGTGAATCATGGTATGCACTCACTAATAAGTGGTTATTAACCTAGAAAACTGGAATACCCAAAACATAATCCACACATCAAATGAGATACAAGAAGAAAGCAGGAGTGGTCCCTGGTTCTGGAAAGACTCAGTGAAACAGTATTTGGCAAAACCAGAACGGGGAACTGGGAAGGGGTGGGAGGGAGGACAGGGGAAGAGAAGGGGGCTTACGGGACTTTCGGGGAGGGGGGGGCTAGAAAAGGGGAAATCATTTGAAATGTAAATAAATTATATCGAATAAAAAAAAAAAAGAAAAAAAAAAGAGTCATGCTTTTTCCTTTCCTTATGTGCTTGGTAACTTCAACTGAATGTTCACTTTGCAAAGTCCTCACTTTTAGTGGGGATGCTATTGTATTGTGAACATATTTTTTTATTTTTTATTGATATATTTTTATTTACATTTCAAATGATTTCCCCTTTTCTGGGTCCCCACTCTCTGCAAGTCCCATAAGCCCTCTTCCCTCCCCCTGTTCCTCCATTTACCCCTTCCCTCTTCCCTGTTCTGGAATTCCCCTATACTCTTGCACTGAGTCTTTCCAGAACCAGGGGCCACTCCTCCATTCTTTTTGGACATCATTTAATATGTGGATTATGTCTTGGGTACTCAAAGTTTTTAGGCTAATATCCACTTATCAGTGAGTGCATACCATGATTGATCTTTTGAGACTGTGTTACCTCACTTAGTGTGATGTTCTCCAGTTCCATCCATTTGTCTAAGAATTTCATGAATTCATTGTTTCTAATGGCTGAATAGTACTCTATTAGGGAAATGCAAATCAAAACAACCCTGAGATTTCACCTCACACCAGTCAGAATGGCTAAGGTCAAAAACTCAGGAGACAGCAGGTGTTGGCGAGGATGTGGAGAAAGAGGAACACTCCTCCACTGCTGGTGGGATTGCAAGATGGTGCAACCACTTTGGAAATCAGTCTGCCGGTTCCTCAGAAAACTGGGCATGACACTTCCTGAGGACCCTGTTATACCACTCCTGGGCATATACCCAGAGGACTCTTCAGCATGCAATAAGGACACATGCTCCACTATGTTCATAGCAGCCCTATTTGTAGTAGCCAGAAGCTGGAAAGAACCCAGGTGTCCTTCAACGGAGGAATGGACACAAAAATGTGAGCATATTTTTAAGCTTTATTTGGAATGCTACCATAGAGAGACATTTAAACCCTCTGAAGACTTGCTTCAGAAATTCTAGACTGGTGACAATGCAGCATCTCTGGCCCTGTCCATCAGGTGGGTACTCTGCAGTGTGATCTCTCCAGGGCTTCTTCAGATGGAGTGTTTTCCTGTCATGTGTGCTCAGTCAGATACACAGGTCTCTGGGCCTTTCTGCACTACCCACCACCCACTGAGGCTCATCTCTGTGCAGGGTAATTTCCTTTTTCCTCCTATATTCTCTACTCTGTGTCCTTGTAGTACTAAGAAAACCCCCTAGACACTGCCAGGCTTCCCTCCCCTCCACACCTCCTCCACAGTGCTCTTCTCTGACGGAAATCCAAGTGTAAACTGGTTTACTCCATTTCTTGTCTTTAGTTTGGGGAATCACCATCATTTGTGGCCTGAGAGCCATTGTTTTAAAAAAATATTTCCTATTTATCTCTTTGTTTACTTTGGATTGTCTACGTGAGAGAATGAGCCTGGATCTTCCCACTAGCTTTTGGCTGATGATTTAAAAGTTATCATTCCTCTTCTCTTGCCTCTGAGGTTGTGTTCTGGCTAACTGTTCTGCCTTTTCACATAGTCTAATTTTTCTCCCAGGCTAATTTTAGTGTCCTTGACTTTCACAATAATACATGGGTCTGTAACCATTTCTTTTCATTCATTATTATTTGCGCTTCATTGGACTACTATATTAACTACAAACAATGGCCATCTCTAGTCAAAACTGGAAAATGTGTGTGTATTATCTTTTGGATTAATATTTCAATTTACCCTTTGATTTGGAACACAGACTATGGGTTTGTCCTTCATGCTATACTTTGACAATTTCTTCTTTTTTAAATTTTTTTAAATTTTTTTTAAATTTTTATATTTTCTTTTTTATTCAATATATTTTTATTTACATCGCAAATGATTTCCCCTTTTCTAGACCCCCACTCCCCGAAAGTCCCATCAGCCCCCTTTCCTCCCCCTGTTTTCCCACCCAACCCTTCCCACTTCCCTGTTCTGGTTTTGCCCTATACTGCTTCACTGAGTCTTTCCAGAACAATGGGCCACTCTTCCATTCTTCTTGACAATTTCTTCTTATCTTAAATCCTGTAGTCACTTCTCCCTGCCCAAATCAGTGTTGGTGATAGCAACTATTATATTTAACTATTTACATTTTCATATTCTTTTTGGACTTTTTCTTTTTTAAAGATATGCTGTCATGTTGATCTTTTGTTCCCTAAAAATGTAAATTTGTACGTAAATATGTAAAAACAAAATGTTTTCTGCACCATATGTTGTAATTCTAGCAAAGCAAGTCTTAGCAGGTACTTTTGGTGTCCTGATTCTTGAGTGATTTGCTATTTTACTTTTATCTTTTATTTTTGAGAAATTTGTCATAGAGAAATGCTCAGAGCTTATTAGGACTTTTCTTTTTTTTTTCTTTATTGTATTTCTTTATCCAGTGTATTTTCATAATGGCTTGCACCACCACCTTCTCGATGATCCCTACCTCCCTCCATATCCAACTTTATGTACTCTCTTCCCTCTCTCTCTCCCAAAACTAACCAACCAAAACCAAAACCAAACAATCAGTGAAAAGAAATACATACATATTACCCCTCTCCCCCAAAACACAGAAAAGTAGAAGGCAATGTGTGCAAGCAAAAGACCCATAAAACAAAACAGCAACAACAAACAAAGAAGCAAACTGTGACCCCCCAAAAAATCTGCAAAAATACCACTTGATTCATTTTAGTTTGACCAACTACTCCTGTATATTGTGCCTGCCATGGGTTGTGGCTAAAATACCCAATAAGGTTCTAGAGAAGAGTTTCTTGATTGTGACTAGGTGTCAAGGTCCACGTCTCCTCTCAGTACTGGAAGTCTCTCTGCCTTAAATCTTTTCAGGCTGCATGCATTCTGCCACAGTCTCTGTGAGTTTATATATGCATATGTCCTATAGTATCTAGAAGATCCTGTTTCCCTGGGGCATCCATGTCTTCTTGCTCTTAAACACTTTCAACCTCCTCTTCTGCATAGATCCCTGAGTCTATATGAGAGAAGAGTTTGATGAAGACATTTCATTTATTCTAGTATAATAATAATGAATAAAGACTTATATTGTTTCCATATTGACCAATTATAATTTCTTTGCTATTTCACATGAAGATGATATTTCTCTGAGGAAAGATGAGGAAAGTACTGGTCCATTGCCCAATGGGTACATTTTATCATTTAGGGTCAATTTATTGCTCCTTTCTTTTAGCAGAGTAATAGTGTTTGATTTTTCCTTATACCTGTTCTCTATCTAGTCTTAGGTTCTTGGCCAATGTAGCAGTGTCAGGTATGAGTTCCATCTCAGAGTGGTCCTCAAATCCGTAGGAGGTTCATTTGTGCCATTATTGCACAAATATATTTTGCAAGCATGTAGCTATTGTAGACCACAGAATTTTTATTTGGTGATATTGATGATTATCATTTTACTCTGACAGCATGGAAAGCGGTTTTTCAGTACCATTAAAAACTAGTTATAATGAACAGAGCTTCTAGTCAGGCCCCAGCTTGATATCACCATGTTCAATGACATATGCACATTCTCCTAAGTAGGATCTTACCTCATGTTGTGGAAACTAACGAATACCTTTGATGTTTAGAGGTATGCATTATGATCTTTTGGCAATGATTAATCAATATTATTTAAAAGAAATGAAGCACTATTAAACCAAATATCAGGACTGTATAAAGAGTGTATATTCTGAGATGTAGATACCTATGATTGCTGCATCTTATATTCCTGTGTATTGTTAAACTAGTGATTTAGGGTGTGAGGCAAAAATTTGTGTAGAAGCATTCTCATGGATGTAAAAAGAACCCAGGTATCCCTCAACAGAAGAGTGGATGCAAAAAATGTGGTATATCTACACAATGGAGTACTATTCAGCCATTAGAAACAATGAATTCATGAAATTCTTAGGCAAATGGATGGAGCTAGAGAACATCATACTAAGTGAGGCAACCCAGACTCAAAAGGTGAATCATGGTATGCACTCACTAATAAGTGGATATTAACCTAGAAAACTGGAATACCCAAAACATAATCCACACATCAAATGAGGTACAAGAAGAAAGGAAGAGTGGCCCCTTGTTCTAGAAAGACTCAGTGAAGCAGTATTCTGCAAAACCAGAACGGGGAAGTGTGAAGGGGTGGGTGGGAGGACAGGGGGAGAGAAGGGGGCTTACGGGACTTTCGGGGAGTGGGGGGGCTAGAAAAGGGGAAATAATTTGAAATGTAAATAAAAAATATATCGAATAAAAAAAATAAAAAAGAGAGATATTAAGGAATAAAAAAAAAGAATTCAGTTCAGTTCTGTTCAGTGTAGCTCAGTTGAATTAAGGTGATTACTCTGGTGGAGTTTGTGAATTGCCATTAATCAGTGCAGTGGAGATGAATTTATTCATCAGTTTGTGCCGTTCAGTATAGGTTAGCAGAAGCATTTGAAACCAGAGTATAAGAGAGAGTCCAAAGATTAGACAAAAATCACCAGCTCTAGTATGAGGCCAAGCAGAGCATTTTAAGGAGAAGAAGAGTAGTCAGTTTGAATGGTCATCTTGGACAAGAGCTTTTTCTAGAACACCTGAATCGAACCAGCCAGCCAGATTTCATAAGGAGCTAGAAGTGTGAGCTTATTCAGCAGTAAGCCTCCAAGACAAAAATTACATCTGACAAATAAAAGTTACACTTACATCCATTATTAGGACTTTTCTAAGATGAGGTTATGGCAACAAGAAAGTATCCAGCGGTCTGGGTCCACCTTATCATCAACTGCTATTCAACTGCAGCCATTCAACACAGCAGTGTCAACTTCTAGCTATTCAAGATCACGTATGTTGTGTGGATTCTTGCAGCAAATCTGTGCTTGGACATGATTTCCTGGGTGTGATGCTTTCCTCCCTTGCAGTCTTCTTCATGGTAGGGTCATTTTGAGATGAACACACTAGGTAGGTTGAGAGCCACCATTTAGGCTCTGACGTCATTTAGCCATCTCCATTTGAGCTCCCTGCTTTTGGTAGGGCTTGGGATGGATGAAGAAGTACAAGCACAGTCTTTGATTACCACCATGACAAGAGCAGGGCAGGTATTTCTAGAGTCTACTCAAGTTTGGCCATTCATAGATGCTTTCTTTTGTTTTTCAGTTAATGGATGTAGTTACATGATCTCCATGATCAAATACTGTACTCAACATTCTTCTATTTAAGATCATTGTTTAGGGAATCTATTTGGATATTATGCCACCAAATGGGAGTTATTTATGTGCTGATATTAAAATTTCCAGACAGTTGGTATATTAAATTAGTTTTGTAACTTTGTAGAAATTTTGGTCATGTATAACTAATAGGCTATTTTTTTTTTTTAGTTACTAACAAGTTTAAAGAAAATTTTGACATATGTTTTCTTTCTATCCCCACCCCCCACTGTGTAGCAATGAAAACACATCTCCTTGGATGCATGAGCATTACTGACAGGCACAAGGATGATGACACCAGTAGGTTCAGCACACTTGTTTTGGCATCATTGGAGCACTAATGTTAGGACCCAATGACGTTGCAGAATTGCAGTGCTCGGTTGCTAATGGTCCAGTTGGTTGGGGAGAAGACACTAGAGTATTTTCACTAGTTCATGACAGGACTCCGCCATGTGCTTACTAATCTGCACATCTTGAGTACTGTACTTCCCCCAAATAAACACTCATTTAAGCATTTATTTGAATGGACTAAAAACCTCTGTTTATGACAAAGCTGCATAAAGCAAGAATATTTCCTTAAAAATGACGTATTTTTCTAGGGAATATTGGCCAGCTCCTCCTGGGATTTTGTGTTTCTGCGGCAAACAACTGGCTAGTTATAATGAAAGTCAGAGAGCATATATGTACTGCCTTTGCCCAAGCTGTTAGAGTTAGAGATTCTCATATGTATACATTTCTCATTACCCATGTATCACTTTCAATGAATGTAGCAGAAATTCCTTTTGCAATCCCCTCATAGGTTGAAGCTAATCTCTTAGAAAAAATGCATATACAGCCATGAGCTATGCAGAGGTTCAGATTAAAATTTCATATAAATAAATTTCACATAAAATAAAGGCCATCAAAGCACCCAGTTTCTGGCATCTTCTTGAAAGGGTATGATATGGATATAGTCTCATCCTAGGGCATGAATCTCTGTTGCCTCATTGTCTCTTTCGTGCTTTAGAAACTTGCTTTATGGAAAATCTTTATTGTTCAGAGTAAATTAGTTTTTAAGCTCACCGACAATTCTTTCTGCGATCATGGATACTCAAAATTGCCACTTTTAGAATGTAGATAAAGCCTAAATAATTACTATTTTGCTTTTTTAGTATTCTTTGGAATTGTTCAAAGCTAATTAAAACCCAGAGTTAAAAATATAAAAATCTGGATCAACTTCCTAAAGAGACTTCTCAAGGAGACTGATTTATGAGTCCTTCCTTCCTCTGTCTGGCCCTGGATGTTGGCAGAAGTCAGTGCTTAAAATAGGTGTTTGGTTGTGGCCAGACCATGATTTCTATTAATACCTAATAGATGTCTAGTATATTAACTTCTTTGTGTTTTATATTTCTGAAGGTTTCTACAAAGCATTCTTCCCACTATTATTCCAGTTGGGCTGAGAACCCCTGGAAATGAGCGTGCTCTAGTAAGGCTATTACAGTGATGGAGGTGCAGACTGGCAGCCACGCTCACAAGTAGTACGTGTGCTGAATTACAATTTGACCACATGTCCTCTGATCTCAAATTTGGCCCTCTTTCTCTTAGTCCATGGCTGCCTTACTTCCTATAGGGGAGTTAAGTAGCTTAACTCTTTATAAAATGGGACCTTTACATGCAGTTTCCAATGCCCATCTACATAGTAGATATAAAGCAGTCCCTGCATTTGTGAGACCCGTTCTATAGAACTTCCTGTGGAAAGCTATTTCTTGTATCTTTTTATCTTCTCTCTGAAAGCCAGTTTGTGTTGCTTTATTGTGTCCTTCATTAAAGCACTTCTTTCTTTTTTTTAAAGATTTATTATATATTTTTATATTTATTATATTTTTAAAAGATTTATTATCTGTGAGTACACTGTAGCGGTCTTCAGACACTCCAGAAGAGGGCATCAGATCCCATTACAGATGGTTGTGCTGGGATTTGAACTCAGGACCTTCAGAAGAGCAGTCAATGAGTGCTCTTAACCACTGAGCCATCTCTCCAGCCCTGACTAAAGCAGTTCTTCAAGGACATCTTTCATGTGACTTTACGCACCACAATCCCAACAACACCTTTGAGAGGGAGGAGTATCACTCAACAACATGTCCCGTAGCTGGATCCAACTACATCCTCTCTATGCAAAACACCAGCTAACATGCATGACTGAAGACAGACAATAATATCGGCATGGTTAACAAGCTGTCCCTGGAGTACTTCTCCAAGAGACTTAGGCTCCCAACCAGAGGGAAATTTCTTAGGTCTCCCCATGCTTGTGGTGAGTGCTAACCATGGGAGTTCCCCTCCAATTCATCTTCATGGGATCCTGGCTCCATTGGGGGTGTTCCTAGGAGCAGTGTTTAACTGCGTGCCATCTCCTGGCCATTACATGTAACTCTCTAATAAACAGTTTACTCTTCATCAGCTAAATACTCATCGTTCTTTGTGCTAGTGAACTGGACCAATTATCTCTGTGGATAAAACAGCACACTCTCCAATGAAGTCGTAGCTGAGGTTAGGATCTGCGCACACCTCTGGGCTAGAAAGGGAGAGCAGAGTAGAATGCAGGGGTGTTGGCTATGCATTCGTGATCCCAGTACAGAGGAAGCTGTGAGGCAGGAGCATTGTTAGTTTGAAGCCAGCCTGGGCTGCTGAGCAAGACTTTGTCTCAGCAAACTTAACCAAAATATTTGAAGAAAGATAAACAAGTCTGGAAAGCAGGCTAATGGTGGAGTCATGGGGAAGAAGAAGCTGGAGGAGGTGACCTTGTAGTTTCTGGCCAGAGCAGCTGCAGGAAGGAGTGCTTGCTGGCTCTATCTGCTACTCTGTTTTCCATGTGGAACTCAAGAAAACATTGTTTGTTTGTTTTTCTTATCTATAAAAGGGTGCATTTCATTAGTTTTGCTTTTGATCATTTGCCCTGTAACTGTGACATCTGGCTCTTTTCTTCCTGCATTCAGGCATAAGAATTCTAGCCCTAGGCATTCTAGTTTGAGCAAAAACTTCTATGACTTACCTCTGTGTGCCAGCTTTCTCTGACCAGAAGTTAGCAGAATGAAGACATCCTGGTAGGGAAGGTTTGCCTATGAACAGAGTTCTATCAGGAACTTGCTACTGTTAGCTTGTTTGTGACCCATCTACCTTAAGATGTGTTCTGAGACTTCTTTTCATCCCTGCCCCCCTCAAGTTAACCTTTGAGGAAGACATTGGAAAGTAATCTCACTGAGTCCGTTCTCCTGGACTCATTGCTAAGCAAGCTTCTGTAAGCTCAAGGAGAGGTAGGGAGTAGTAAGGAGGTTTGCTTTGCTTTAAGAAACAAAAAAGCCAATGATGCTGCTGCAGTTTCTGAGCTCTCTAGACGGGCTCTGGCAAGGTAGAAGCAGTGTTTTGAGTTCTAGAAAAACCCACAGGGATGCCAGAATCAGTTCTGTAGGCTGAGTCACTGCAGCAGATCAGCTCCTGGCCAGGAAGGGTGGAATTGTGGGTCTTCTGCAGTGACTTCAAGGGTTGTTTCCAAAGATCCCAAGCAGTGACAGCAACAGAGGAGAGAGTGGTCAGCTTAGCAGTGTTAAGTGGATTGCTTCCCATTGTCATGGCTGCCAAAACCTTCTTCATGTGTCACAGGAAAACGAGTCGTGAGGCGTCCAAGTTTCTTTCACATCCACTTGGGCGGAGCCTGCATGAGGGCCATGATCTTCCTTCTGGGAGTGCTCAGCAGTCCAGGACATGTTTGACACACCCGTGGGAGATGGAGATGCACCGCTTGGTTACCATGGGATCTTTATTTTTTCTTTAAATTGTTATTATTATTAATTATTTTGCGAATTCACTTTTCATCCCGCGCACTGCCCCCCTCCCAGTCATCCCTCCTGCAATGCCTCTCCCATTCCCCCTCCCCTTCTCCCCTGAGTGGGTGGGGTCCCCCTGGGTACATGTGCCCCCCAACCCTGGCACGTCAAGTCTTACTTTTAACTGCAGCAGAATTAAGAATCCTAGCTCTGGAGTAATGACCCTTCTTGCCCTTTTTGCCTACCCCGGAAGGCAGGATTTGTCACGTGTCCAATTTAGGCATTTCCTTTTATGTGAGCTAAAAATGTTTCCTTTAGATCAAATCAAACATTCATTAAGATGTTTGATTTGAGTCTCAAAGAAGCTTGTGCACTACCTTATCCGTCTCTACACATTCACTGGCAGGACCCCTCACAAGTGAATATTTCTCCAAATACGCACAAAGTATTCATCTGATTTCTCTTTGGAAGGAGACAGGTGAGCCCTTTTGTCATTTCTAAGTCTACTTAAGCTGCCCCTGTGTGGGAAGAAGCAGACCTCTCTGCCCAGCAGCACTAAGGTCTCTGAGAGCCCCCTTCAGCTGTCTTCACTCATTACAAGAGACATAAAACAGTTTTCTTTCTTTTTTATTATAAATTTTTAATTTTCTATATTCTATGTTTACATTCCAAATGATTTTCTCTTTCCCGGTTCTCCCCTCCCCATAAGTTCCCTAAGCCCTCTTCCCTCTGCCCATTCTCCTATCAACCCCCTCCTACTTCTCTGTCCTGGTATTCCCCTACAATGCTGGAACAAGCCTTTTCAGGATCAGGGACCTCTCCTTCCTTCTTCTTAGGAGTCATTTGATATGTGAATTGTGTCTTGGGTATTCAGAGTTCCTAAGCTAATATCCACTTATCAGTGACTGCATTCCATGTGTGTTCTTTTGTGATTGGGTTACCTCACTTAGGATGATATTTTCCAGATCCAACCATTTACCTAAGAATTTTGTGAATTCATTGTTTTTAATTGTGTAAATATACCACATTTTCTGTATCCATTCCTCCATTGAGGGACATCTGGGTTCTTTCCAGATTTTGGTGATTATAAATAGGGTTGCTATGAACATAGTGGAGCATATGTCCTTATTGCATGCCGGGGAATCCTCTGGGTATATGCCCAGGAGAGGTATAGCAGGGTCCTCTGGAAGTGTCATGTCCAGTTTTCTGAGGAATCGCCAGACTGATTTCCAAAGTGGTTGTACCATCTTGCATTCCTACCAGCAGTGGAGGAGTGTTCCTCTTTCTCCACATCGTTGCCAACACCTACAGTCTCCTGAGTTTTTAATCTTAGCCATTCTAACTGGTATAAGGTGAAATCTCAGGGTTGTTTTGATCTGCATTTCCCTAATGACTAATGATGTTGAACATTTTTAAGGTGCTTCTCAGCCATTCAAAGTTCTTTATGTGAAAATTCCTTGTTTAGCTCTGTACCCCATTTTTTTAATTTTTTTATTTTTTATTGATATACTTTTTATTTACATTTCAAATGATTTCCCCTTTTCTGGGTCCCCACTCCCCGCAAGTCCCATAAGCCCTCTTCCCTCCTCCTGTTCCTCCATCTACCTCTTCCCGCTTCCCTGTTCTGGAATTCCCCTATACTCTTGCACTGAGTCTTTCCAGAACCAGGGGCCACTCCTCCATTCTTTTTGGACATCATTTAATATGTGGATTATGTCTTGGGTATTCAAAGTTTCTAGGCTAATATCCACTTATCAGTGAGTACATACCATGATTGTACCCCATTTTTGATAGGTTTATTTGGCTCTTTGGCGTCTAACTTCTTGAGTTCTTTGTATATATTGGATATTAGCCCTCTGTCGGATGTAGGGTTGGTGAAGATCCTTTCCCAATTTGTTGCCATTTTGTCCACTTGACAGTGTACTTTGCCTTACAGAAACTTTGTAATTTCATGAGGTCAAGTCTTGATCTTAGAGCATAAGCTATTGGTGTTCTATTCAGGAACTTTTCCCCTGTGCCCATGTCCTCAAGGGTCTTCCCCAGTTTCTTTTCTATTAGTTTCAGTGTATCTGGTTTTATGTGGTGGTCCTTGATCTACTTGGAGTTGAGTTTAGTACAAGGAGATAACTTAAACTACCCAACAAACTCCACCAGAGAACTCCTACAGCTGATAAAAAACTTCAGCAAAGTGGCTGGTTACAAAAATCAACTCAAGCAAATCAGTAGCCTTCCTATACGCAAAGGATAAGCAGGCTGAGAAATTAATTAGGGAAATGACACCCTTCACAATAGCCACAAACAATATAAAGTATCTTGGGGTGACTCTAACCAAACAAGTGAAAAATCTGTATGAGAAGAACTTCAGGTCTCTGAAGAAGGAAATCGAAGAAGATCTCAGAAAATGGAAAAAAATCTTCCATGTTCATGGATTGGCAGGATTAATATAGTAAAAATGGCCATCTTACCAAAAGCAATATACAGATTCAATGCAATCACCATCAAAATCCCAACTCAGTTCTTCATAGAGTTAGAAAGAGCAATTCTCAAATTCATCTGGAATAACAAAAATCCCAGGATAGCTAAAACTATTCTCAACAGTAAAAGTACTTCTGGGGGGAATCAATATCCTGGACCTCAAGCAGTACTACAGAGCAATAGTGTTAAAAACTGCATGGTATTGGTACAGTGACAGACAGGTAGATCAATGGAATAGGATTGAAGACCTAGAAATGAACCCACACACCTATGGTCACTTGATCTTTGACAAAGGAGCTGAAACCATCCAGTGGAAAAAAGATAGCCTTTTCAACAAATGGTGCTGGCTCAACTGAAGGTCAGCTTGCAGAAGAATGTGAATCCATTCTTATCTCCTTGTACAAAACAGTTTTCTTGCTAGAAGCTGTAGGTATGTCAAGAATCACCTGTGAGAGAACCCAGGGCATGCTGTTTCCCTGGAGAAAGACCAGAAAAAGTGCACTAACAATCTCTTCAGATGCAGAAAAATTACACTCCCATAGTAACAGCTATTTATAGTTACAAGAAATAGGTAAGAACCCAAACACAGTTTGAACAGAGCAGTAAAGGTCCAGTAGTGGTTAGTCTAGAGAAACACATTTTGTCTTGAAATCTTGGTTCTCTTCCTTAACACTATAAGGCACTGGCCAGTCAGTCAAGAATCTTGGGCCTCAATTCCCTCATCTGTAGAATGGGTAGAGTAACACTCCCTATCTTATAGACAGGAAATAAAATAAAATGTATAAAGCTTTGATTAGTGCCTGGCACATGGTGTTATATGACTAGGTTTGTGGTGGTTGTTTACTTTGTGGGTCTGGGAATTGAACCTGAGGCCCTCAAATATGCTAACCAAGTGCTTTCTATAAGATCCAGCTATATAGCCACTTACTAAATAAAAAGTAAGTAAAGAAAAATGGAAAGTTATTTAAGAAAAAGGACTCCCTACTTCTTTAAAAAGTACCTTGGAACAGTGAAGAATGAGGTCCTTGTCACAGCATGTTCCTTTGGAGAGACCTTGATAAACCACTGGTTCTGGGTAGTTATTTTCTGGTGCTCTCTGCTATGTTTGTGTCTCTGTCTCTGTCTGTCTCTGTCTCTCTGTCTCTCTCTGTCTCTCTCTGTCTCTCTGTCTCTCTCTCTCTCTCTCTCTCTTTCTCTTTCCATCCCTACCTCCCTACCTCCCTCCCTCTCTTTCTCTCTCTCTTACACACGTGTGCAAACACAGGGTACTGGCAATGTCTAACACTCATTTCTGACTCTTTGAACAAGACCTAGATTACCAAAGAAAACCATTCAGAATTCTTTACCATCTCAACATGTGTTCTCTGCCTTTTTTAAAAAAAATGGAATTTGAAATAGATTTTCTGTCTGACTTGGGGAAGTCGTCTCACAAAGCCCCTTTCTCGTGCTTCTCATGGTGGCATACTTGCCTTGAGAGTATCACCTGCGACCAGGACACAGATCTAGGGCTTGGCCTTTGACCTGGTTCTGCTTTGTTCCAGGACTCACTGCTGAGAATGAGAACTCAGTCCTGCTCTTTGATGCGGTGCGATCTGATGTCCGCCCTTGCTGGCTCATACGCTAGAACAGCCACAGTAGAGCACCGTGTGAAGAGAGTGGACCGTGAGTCCTTAAGGAACGCTCAGGTCTTCTTTCAAAGCAACGTCGGTGGAGCCTCAACAATGTGAAGGAACTTGATAGGGAAAGCTTGCTTGAAATTTTGGAGAGTTCACTTTAATGACTGAGCCTTTATTACAACACATGAAATAAGTCTTTATATTACATGTCTGTGTGACAGTGGTTCTGTATAAGTCACAAAAGTAGAATTCAAAGAAAATGCTTTGTTCCTGTGATTGTGAGGACCCTGAAGCATGCACACATATATGCAAATATATACCTATATTTGCAAATATATACATATGTATGCAAGTATATTTCACCTGTCAAGAGGCAAATAACATCTAATAAGCTCATTAACATGTGCCAAAATAAGTGAAAAATTATTAGTATCCTAAAGATATATTCTTAGAAAGTCATAAGGGATACTCTGATAGAAAATGAGGAAAGATAAAAACCAGGAAACTGCAAAAAAATATTTCATAACATTTTTCCAAATATTCATTTTAGCTTAAAAGTTCAACAGATAAATAAAAAAACCCACATAATTTGTACCTTTTAAAATGGGGTGTGGCATAATGTCTGTACATATCAATATTAGGCAATGTTTGAACCAGGTTAAAAGTATTTTTCTTATTTATAATTTATCTAGATGGATGCTTCCAAAAGCCTTTTTCCTAGGTTTTAAAACTATATTATTAATGGAAGTCACCAGGCTATTGTTTACCACCCCAGAGCTTCCATTGCTACCTGTGACACAGTAACTGGAAACCAACCTCAAAAAAATTTAAACAGTGACTGTAATGTGAAATTACCAAAAAAAGTTCTGTTCAATAACATTACAATAAAAGATATTAGTGAGTGGGGAATGAGCTGTTTTAGCCTACAAAATAAGTAAGCAGGTAAACTTAACTGTTTTGACAACGCTCAGCCCTGCAGCTCTGTTTCCTGGCTGCAGTTTCCCCTCCCCATTCTGGCCTTTGCTCATGAGTTCTTATGAGAAATACTGGGCACTCTGCCTCTAGGGTCTCACCGTGTACTCTTTCCTAGAATGTCTTTGCCTACCTATGTCTCGTGCATATAAACCTTTCCTGGCTCTCATTGACATAGGGTACTTCTTTTCTCTTGCTTTCTAGAACTTTCTGCAACTCTCAGGAATCTGCTTGTCTCCTCAGCATCTCTTCTCTTCTGGGAGGTACTCACGAAGGGCAGCACTGAGCACGGTTTGCCCATCGTGAGCTTGCATACATGCTTTGCATGGGCACCTGCTTCCGAGAGAGTTACAAACAGGAGAACTTGTTAATCACGTGTTATCACGACGTGGTTCTCCAACGATAGTGTAATGTGTACAGTCTGTTGAGTCTCGTGGAATTGTTTGCATGGTCAGAGATCATGAAACACCTCAGAATGGCAAAGGTTCAAATCAAAGGATGAATGCAGCCTTCAAAGGACACACATTAAAAACTATTCGTGCAACCACACATTAGGTATTAGTGAGTCACGTCAAAGGACACTTAGTAGGACTGCAGCAATCAGGACTATTTCCACCCACAAGGGAGAAATGAGGGAGAGACTATGAGAGGGAGGAGGGGAAGAAACGATGGAAATGGCTTAAGTGTTCCACTCAGAGAAAGGAGGAAATTCAATTGTGTTACAGGATATTGTTATTAATTGTTCTATTTTATTACTATTGTTTTTAATTTGATACTGAGTCTAATTAGTAAGCTGAACTTTGTCATAGGTATATGTGTATAGAGAGAAACACAGCATACACAGAATTAAGTATCATCTGATGCTTCCGAAATTCATCGGGGAGGGTCTTGAACTCTATCCCTATGCGTAATGGGAGACAATAATCAGTTCTGACAAAAGTTACACACTTAACCATTTTTTCTAGAAGGTAAAGAAAAGACCCTAATACAGCAACAGTGATTGTGTCCTATAACTCCATGGTGACAGGAGGGCCCTCTGAGTACTGCAGCTCTGTCCATCCCCACGGGCTGAGAGAGCACCCCTGACTTTTGTAATTTCAAGCTGGTGGAACATGTGAATTGGAGTACTCCTTCTGTGTATGCTATTGTATCGAGTTCCCTAAAACATGAGGAACAGTGTGCAGATCAGGGATGTTCGCAGAGGTTGCCCGAGAGAGGACCATGCTAGAATAGAAAGGATAGAAAGTCGGGTCCCTTGCGATGGCCTTCTTCTCTGTCCTCCAAAGGCTGTAAGACAGCACCCCGCCTAAACTTTATTTCAAATGGTCTCCCAGTACAACCTTGGAAGTACAAAGTTGTAAATGAAGTCCATAGCAAGAAAGACTTGTTGTTTGTTGGTTGGTTGGTTTAGACATTCTAGTGTCATTTGAAGATGGAGGAAAAAGTATTGCCAACTGGATACAGTATTTCAGAATTTCACTACTTGCTTCAGTATTGGCAGAAGGATGTCCCCATTTATCCAGCACTGGGTCTTTATGACTGTGGGCATTTGCTGTTGGCTCACGCTCTCTTTTCATTGAGTTCTATATTTCAGTAGGGTAGTGAGCCAAGATGTTTGGGCTCATCTGATACACATGGATATTCTCTGTGCTCTGATTTATACTGCAGCTGCACCGAGCACTGTGTTTACATAAAGACCAATGTGCAGATACCTTTTCACCAGTAACTGCAAGACTGCAGTTAGCCAAAAGCTTAGTGTGGGGTTGTAAATCTCTCTGAGTGAGTGCAGAGACAAAGCACCTTTTCTGCCTCTTCCTGCTCATGCATCTGAATTAAACCATCAGGCAAGGAGGAAGGTGAAGTTCTGTTAATGGTTTTTTTTTTCACTAATGGGCCAGAGGAATGTTTGGCCTAGAGATAGCCTGCCTGGCTCTGAGTTCCCCTACCCTGCTTCTCCCCCATCGCAGACTGACCCCATGTGCTCTGAGTTATAACCCATAACGACACATGCTGGCCAGAAAAATGGGGAGAAATAACTGCTTCAAAGGAGGGAGTCACAAATCTCCTTAGGTCACCAATAAATAAGAGGGACATTTGGCTAATTCAGTGTTGGATCCAGGAAAAGCTGTTGGGCTTAAAATGAATTTGAAGAATATGCCGAGAGGGGGAGGAAGATCCGAGACGTACTTGACTAAATCATGTGTTCCGTTCTTAGGACATGTATTTATGAACAGCAAACCTTTTCATTTGCTTTATTTAGGGCCTGTGAGTCTTGGGGACTAAAGGCAGGAAGTGAAACTTTGCCCCCTCCTTTCAGAAGAAGTGATTAACAATATGAGAGATTGCATGTGGGTGTGCACAGTCTCTCCCCAAAGGCATGAACATCAGCAGACTGCTCTGCTCAGAACAAGTGCTGAGCCTCAGTTTCCCTCTTTACGTTGCTGCCTGGCAAGCAGGGGTTTGTGCTTGCTTTGTTTTGTTTTGTTTTGTGCTCCACTAGAGCCCTGAGTTGGAATTCCCCAGTGATCTTCGATTCTAAGGCCTCTGGGGTTTTCCTCTCAGTCTAATTTCCCCTCTCCCTGCCTATGATTGGAAAACACGGGTACTGGTTTTAAAACCAAAGAATTTGTCCAAGCTCTCCTAATGGCCTTAGCTCAGGTGGCTGTGGGTTGCTTCCATGTAACATCAGATTTGGAAGGCAGAGTGTATACAGTTCCTATAACTGAATTATATGTTCATGCAGGTGTTAATTTTCCATCCAATAAATGCATTAATCCCCATTTATGTTTTTAGGGACTTGGGGAATGTTCTCTCTTCGTATGCATTTTATGCCCCCAAAGATGCAGTTTTCTTTGATGGGACTTGAAGCACACAGAGTGTAAAACAATGAAGAGAACCCCGTTGTTCACTGCCCAAATGCCTATGCGCTGTAGGTGGTTTATGTCTGTTACAAATCTAGAGGAAGAGGAACATTTCCCTTCCATCTTGCGTCTATTTAATACCTAATGTTCGAAAATGTATGGGGAGGCTTCTAAAAAGTCATTTGGAAGCATGCTTCAGTCTTTCAGTGAGTAGTGATTGCTTCTCAGCTGCTTCAGATTTAAATCTCAGGGATCCTGCTGTGTGCCAAGAGATTACTCAGACATTCTTGTGTGTGAATGTAATCTTCTCAATATTTATCAGTAAAAAGAATGGTCCTGGAGAAATGGCTTCTCTATATCTCTTGCAAGCTATGTTCCATCAGCAGTGCTCTAGTGACCTGGTAGCCACCCTCCTCATCTTTGGCTACTCCACAGATAGCTAGTTCCCTAAACGAGGTCTGGATACTGCAGTCCAGTTGGTGGTGCTCTCTCTAGCCCACTTTAAGTTCCTGTGCCTGAATCAGAGTCCCCTATGGATGTTTGGGGGCGGGGGGCAATGATGTAAGGAACCAAAGGAAAGGCATCCAGGAAGTGTGGATCCTGCCTCTTTTGCCTGTGTGTGTGACCTTATGGCCAGTGCAAAGCTCCCCCTTCCTTCTGACGTCAAAATATAAATGCTGCCGTTCCTTTCACACAATCAGGTTAGAAGAGGGTTGTATGGTGTGTAGTGAAGGCTCTTCTCCCCACCTGCTTTCTTTCCCTTTCTTCTCCTTCTGTTTTAATTGAGACAGGAGGTCAGTCTTTGACTCCCTGGGCTCAACTGTTCCTCCTGCCTCCGCTTCTCCCGTGTCCTAAGTACACCACCACAGCCATGGGGAATTGGTGTACTTATCCTTTGTTCTGTGTAGTTTCCTAGCCATGTGCCACAAAGCCTCCAGGATAGCAGTTCACAGCCTGTGGGTCATGACCCCCTTGGCAAACCTCTATGCCCCAATATGTTTACATTACACTTGGCAACAATAGCAAAATCACAGTTATCAAGTAGTAATGGAAAGAATTGGATGGTTGGAGGTCACCACGATGTGAGGAACTGTTTAAAGGGCTGTAGCATTAGGAAGTTGAGAACCACTGAGTTCCTGTCATGCTTCCTGTCAGTTGAGAGCCAGCTTTTCAGACAAACATTTTCAGACAAACAACTGTTGACTGATGAGGCTTGCCCTGCTGCTGCTGAGGCAGGTCTTCAGGAAGGTCCTGGAGAGAGGGGCTAGGGATGGAAGTGGGTTATTGAACAAGAAGAAAATGACCCAAGAGTCTTCTTTCAACAGCTCCTGCTTTCAGTTTGTTCCTGTTTCAGTTGTTCCCATCATCACAGTGGAGGACCAGAAGAAATGATGCACAGCTCAGCCCACAGAGGAGTCTGGTTTCTGAGGCTTACAGATGGCTCCAGGATTTTGTCCATATTTTGTCTATACTTCATTTGCTAGAACCAGGTTTCCAGCCTCCTACTTGAGGCTATTTCTACTGGATGACTGAGCAGATCTCCTGCAGCTACAGTCACGAGAAATAAGTCCCGCATACTGATTTGTTTCTAGTTACTGTGATGGAACACGGTGACAATGAACAATTTAAATGGGAAAGATTGTGTTTAAACTCACAGTTCCGGGTTGACTGTGGCAGCAAAGTCAAGGCGATAGGAACTTAAAAGCAGCTAAGCTGCAGCCACAGTGAGGAGAGGATGAGTATGTGCATGCTTACTACTGCTCAGCTTACTGTCTTCGCTTTTACACACTCTAGACCCCAAACACCAGGAACGATGTCATCCACATGGGGTGGGGGGCGGGGGAGAAGGGGGGTGGGGGGGGGCGGCCCGAGGTTAGTGTTACTTCAACTAATATAACCAAGACGATTATCCAAAGACATGTCCCAAGGCCAGCCTGATGTAGACAGTTCCCCACTAAGACAAGTTGACAGTCAAGAGCAACCATTGAATCCTTATTGGTGTACCACTAGTGAGTAACAAAGAGAAACCCAATGGGAAAGGACTGTTGTTTAGGATATAGGGCTATCTGTGTGGTCAGGACTCTGACTGTAGGTGAGTCTAGGCTGTAAGTATAGATTCCCAGAACCGAATTGTGAAGACCCCAAGTACCTTCCAGACTCTAGCACATCCAGCTTTCGAGAAACCAGCCAGCAGGTACTCCCAGCCCTGAAAGGTGAATGGTCCCTGCTCCCTGACTCATATGGGCAAGTAAACTGATCCACAGAGGGAAGCTGGCTAAGAAAGGCATTCTGATGATTTAAAGGTAGAAATTCATAGCTCAGAGAAGCCACCAAGCCAACTTGGGCTGTGGGTATGGTTGAGAATGAATGAGGATGTCATAAATCAATTAAGATTGTAATCAAATCAATTAAGATTGTAATCGACCTTCACCCAAAGTCTGGAGATGAGGGGGGTGGAGAGCACATTTACTAACATACAGGAACTTCCTTTTGTATAAATTATTGCATTTTGAGTTTTATCTTCACTTTTCCATTGTTCATCTCTTGTATGTATATACCTATATATGTATGAATGTACATGAATATAGTGTATATGTATGTATGTAGTGTGTATATACACATGTAGCCTGATAATTGCAATTGCCTCTTCCCTAGTAAATTGTGTTCCCATGAATTATACAATATTATTTACCATGGCCATCTTCTTTTTTTCTTTCTCTAAAAGTAACTATTTCATTAAAACTAATTTTTTCAGGGGCAGAAAAGCAGCACCAGGTACTGAGATATCCAGAGGTTAAGATCTCTGGGGGCTCAAACCGCCTGTGCCCAGGACCTGAGCACATAGGCAGTTCATCTACCAGCCAGCCTGTCGTGGGGCCTGTGTCCTACATGGGGATCAGCAGAGGGAGTGACTCTCCACCGATATCTTCACTCCATGACAGAGCAGTCAACAAATGGTGCTGGTTCAATTGGAGGTCAGCATGCAGAAGAATGTGAATTGATCCATCCTTATCTCCTTGTACTAAGCTCAACTCCAAGTGGATCAAGGACCTCCACATAAAACCTGACACACTGAAACGAATAGAAAAGAAACTGGGGAAAACCCTTGAGGACATCGGTACAGGGGAAAAGTTCCTGAACAGAACACCAATAGCTTATGCTTTAAGATCAAGAATTGACAAATGGGACCTCATAAAATTACAAAGTTTCTGTAAGGCAAAGGACACTGTCAAAAGGTCAAAATGGCAACCAACAGATTGGGAAAGGATCTTCACCAACCCTAAATCTGACAGAGGGCTAATATCTAATATATACAAAGAACTCAAGAAGGTAGACCCCAGAGAACCAAATAACCCTATTAAAAAGTGGGGGACAGAGCTAAACAAAGAATTTTCACATGAAGAACTTCGGATGGCTGAGGAGCACCTTAAGAAATGTTCAGCATCATTAGTCATTAGGGAAATGCAAATCAAAACAACCCTGAGATTTCACCTCACACCAGTCAGAATGGCTAAGGTTAAAAACTCAGGAGACAGCAGGTGTTGGCGAGGATGTGGAGAAAGAGGAACACTCCTCCACTGCTGATGAGATTGCAAGATGGTGCAACCATTTTGGAAATCAGTCTGACAGTTCCTCAGAAATCTGGGCATGACACTTCCGGAGGACCCTGCTATACCACTCCTGGGCATATACCCACAGGATTCCCCCAGCATTCAATAAGGATACATGCTCCACTATGTTCATAGCAGCCCTGTTTGTAATAGCCAGAAGCTGGAAAGAACCCAGGTATCCCTCAACAAAGGAATGGATACAAAAAAAAATGTGGTATATTTACACAATGGAGTACTATTCAGCCATCAGAAACAATGAATTCATTAAATTCTTAGACAAATGGATGGATCTAGAGAACATCATAAGTGAGGCAACCCAGTCTCAAAAGATCAATCATGGTATGCACTCACTGATAAGTAGATATTAGCGTAGAAATGTGGCATACCCAAGACATAATCCATATATTAAATGATGTCTAAGAAGAATGGAGGAGTGGCCCCTGATTCTGGAAAGACTCAGTGCAGCAGTATAGGGAAATACCAGAACAGGGAAGTGGGAAGGGTTGAATGGGGGAATATGGGGGAGGGAAGAAGGCTTATGGGACTTTGGGGGAGTGGGGAGCCAGAAAAGGAAAAATCACTTGAAATGTAAGTAAAAAATATATTGAATTTAAAAAAACCCTCTATCAAACAAAAACTAATTTTACTATTATTATTAGACATTTTCTTTATTTACAGTTCAAATGTTATCTCCTTTCCTGGTTTCCCCTCTGAAAACCCCCTATCCCATCCCTCTTCCCCTTTCTCTCCAATCCACCCACTCCCACTTCCCTATCTTGGCATTCCTCTATATTGTGGCATCAAGCCTTCTCAGGACCAAGGACCTCTCCTCCCTTTGATGTCCAACAAGGCCATCCTCTGCTGCATATGCAGCTGGAGCCATGGGTTCCTCCATGTGTAATCTTTGGTTTGTGGTTTAGCCTATGGGAGTTCTAGTGGCACTGGTTGGTTCATATTGCTGTTCTTCCTATGGGGCTGCAAGCTCCTTCAATTCCTTCAGTCCTTTCTCTATCTCCACATTGGGGACCTTGTGCTCAGTCCAATGGTTGGCTGAGAGCACCCACCTCTGTATTTGTCAGGCACTGACAGAGCCTCTCAGGAGACAGTTATATCAGGCTCCTGTCAGCAAGCGCTTGTTGGCATCCACAATAGTGTCTGTGTTTGGTGACTATATATGGGATGGATCCCCAGGCGGGGTCGTCTCTGGATGGTCTTTCCTTCAGGCTCTACTCCACACATTTTCTCTGTATCTCCTCCCATGGGTATTTTGATCCCCCTTCTAAGAAGGACCAAAGTATCCATACTTTGGTCTTCCTTCTTCTTGAGCTGTATTTCTTCTATGAATTGTATCTTGGGTATTCTGAGCTTCTGGGCAGTGAGTGCCTAACATGTGTGTTCTTTTGTGTTTGGGTTACCTCACTCAGAATGATATTTTCTAGTTCCATCCATTTGCCTAAGAATTTCATGAATTTATTGTTTTTAATAGCTCAGTAAGTACTCCATTGTGTAAATGTACCATTTTTTTGTATCCATTACTCTGTTGAAGGACATCTGAGTTCTTGCCAGCTTCTGGCTATTACAAATAATGCTGCTATGAACATGGTGGAGCATGTGTCCTTAATACACATTGGAGAATCTTCTGGGTATATGACCACATCTTCGTAACCAGTCTCTCTCCATCCCTGCTTCTCTCTCCTCTTTGCTGTGTCTTGGTACCATGTTCCTGCCCTCTGTTTCTATGACCTCCACTTGTTGAGATTTCAGGTATGAGTGAGATTGTAGGAGTTTGACTTCCTGTGCCTTCATCTATTTCACTTCATAATGACCACCATGTTGATTTGCAGCAAATGACATCACATTCTTTTTGTGTTCCATTGCACAACCAGACCATGTTTTCCTGATAGATCATTGAGCATCTCTGTTGATTCAGCACAGCATTGCTGTTCACAATAGTGCTTGACTTTTCATTCAGTTCTGATACACACCTACTAACAGCAAAGCTAATTAAAATAATTTAGAATTATGCATAGAGAAATAGGCAGTGCTCCCAGTACTAAAAAGATCTTGAAATCACATTATTTGAAAGTGTAATATGCAATGATTTTTATATGTAATTAATTTATACATTGATTGACTATTATCAATTACATTAAGATTGAAGAATTGTAAAGCACCTGGTGCCTCTGTTTGCTAAGCCAGCACCGTGCTCTTCTCTCTGCATTTGACACTTATGTGGAGAAAGTAAAAAATTAAGTTGCTATTTGCAAGTCAAAATTGTGCTTGTGACTTTCTGCTTTCATGACATTGAGGGTGTCCGTGACTCCATTTGTTTTTGTAAGCAAACACATGTGACATGTGTTACCTGTGATTTGGAATTTTTGCTTCCTATAGACAAAGTCACAAAAGACAACTATTAAACTATGTAAGCTGCCAGAAGGGATGTTAAGGAGGAAATGTTCACCTGATCAAAACCTAAGAACCCTCCACTGAAACTCAGAGCTCCACAAGGGTGTGCAAATAAGAGAAGGGGAAGTAGTTATATGTTGTTTTCTTCTTCGATCAAGAGGATAAAGGCATGCCTGGATTTAATAGTGATGGTTGCTCTCTAAGGTACATTGGCCAACCTTACCTCTGCTCATTGCCCCAGTGTTTCCTCCATTGGTACACACAGAAAGCTGGCAGAACAGAGCTGCTTCTGGTTTCTGCAGAAATGACAGGATCTCCAAGCCTGGATTCATGTTCTCACATGAAGAAGGGGCTTCATAAACACCAGGCTGAACATTGTGATAGGCCTGGTGAGCTCTTGATGAAGAATTCACATTTAAGCAAGTGCTGTTTGTCCCTTTGACCTCCTGAGACTTTCTAAGCATTTCCTGTAAGATAACTTAGGAGAGTATTGGCAAACATACACTGAAAGAAGTTTAGGATACAATGAGGAGTAACTGAAGCCACAACACGTAGTGATATGCTAAAATACAAAGAAATGATGGCAAAGATTTTTTACTTCATTTGAAATACAAACCTTGATAAATGGCTTTGCTTAAAAGTGGTGTGGTGTGGTGTGGTGTGTGTGTGTGTGTGTGTGTGTGTGTGTGTGTTTCTGTGTATATGTGTTTCTGTGTGTGTATGTGTGTATGTGTTTCTGTGTGTGTGTGTCTGTTTCTGTGTGTGTATGTGTGTGTGTGTCTGTTTCTGTGTGTGTATGTGTGTGTGTGTCTGTTTCTGTGTGTGTATGTGTGTGTGTCTGTTTCTGTGTGTATATGTGTATATGTGTGTGCGTCTGTTTCTCTGAGTGTGTCTGTTTCTATGTGTGTGTGTGTGTCTGTTTCTGTGTGAGTGTGTGTGGGTGACAGAATTCAGGGGCAAGAGACAAAACAGGGTTGTAGTTATCTTGAACAATTATTCAAGGTTGTTGTGGATCTCTGACTATTGCAGTCTATTCACTTAAAATTCTAGCTGAGAGTTATAGTTACTCCCACCGTTTACCCCGCGCTTCATTGAATTTCTTCACTTAGACATTCAGAGCACTGGGCAGAAATCACATCACGTCAACACCTGCCTCGGGCCTTTGCGATGCTTTGTTTGACGCTGCTATACCATTTCTGGGCATATACCCAGAGGATTCTCCAGCATGTAACAAGGACACATGCTCCACTATGTTCATAGCAGCCCTATTTATAATAGCCAGAAGCTGGAAAGAACCCAGGTGTCCCTCAACGAAGGAATGGATACAAAAAATGTGGTATATCTACACAATGGAGTACTATTCAGTCATTAGAAACAATGAATTCATGAAATTCTTAGGCAAATAAATGGAGCTTGAAAACATCATACTAAGTGAGGTAACCCAGTCTCAAAAGATCAGTCATGGTATGCACTCACTGATAAGTGTATATTAGCCTAGAAACTTGGAATACCCAAGACATAATCCACATATCAAATGATGTCCAAGAAGAACTGAGGAGTAGCCCCTGGTTCTGGAAAGACTCAGTGCAGCATAGGGCAAAACCAGAACAGGGAAGTAGGAAGGTGTGGATGGGGGAACAGGGGGAGGGAAGAGGGCTTATGGGACTTGCGGGGAGTGGGGAGCCGGAAAAGGGGAAATCATTTGAAATGTAAATAAAAAATATATCGAATAAAAAATGTCTTCCATGTTTGTGAACAATTGAAAAAAAATTCTAGCTGAGAGCTGGAGAACTGGCTCAGTGATTGAGAACACTTGATGCTCTTCCAGAAGCACAGGGTTCAGTTTCCAGCACCCATCTGAGAGCAAGCAACTGCCTGTAACTCCAGTTCCAGGACATCTGGCTCCTTCTGCTCCTGATAGGCACCAGGCACATATGGAGCGCACTTACATTCACGCAGGCAAAACATTCAAATAAAATAAAAATTAACAAGTCTTTAAAAATAATACTAGCTAAGGGGGCTGGAGAATTGCTCAGCTGTTCAAAGGGCCTGCTGTTTTTGCACAGGGCTTATGTTTGGTTCCTCGGACCCATGCTGAACAGTTCACGATCGCCTGTAACTTCAGCTCCACAGGATTTGACACCCTTTTCTGGCTTCCTTGAGTTTTAGAACACACATGGCATTCACTCACACAAGTAAAATACATACACATAAATAAAAAAGATTAAAAAAATAATCCTAGCCAAGAATCGTTTACTTGCAGCTTTTTAACTATAGCCTACAATGTGTGAGAAATGACATAGACATTTTCATTGTAGTTGTGCAAAGACATTATAGTTGTATTCATTTCCTTCTGGAGATGCTTGACCAACCAACCCAGGACCTGTAGTGTGTGTCCCAGTGTGATAGCTAACTCATAGCAAGGTGTGGTATACAGATACAAAGCCAAAATCACTTTTCCACGAGAGCCAAATCATTGTCATCTGCCCTGCCAGAATTCCAGGTACTTACTTGATTAATGACTTTCAGTGATTGCTGGAACCAACACACAAGCTATCAACTCCATGTTTGTAATTGACTCAGGACATATGCAACTACACCCTATTTAAAGAGGGCAATGAAAGTTAAGTCACTAACACCCTCCGAAAAGTTTCATATTGAGACCTAAAAAATAAGCACATGTGAATCAAATATTAAGTCTTGGGATGTTGTGTCATACAAGGCCAATGCTGCAAGGCTCCTGGTGTTTGTCATAAAGGCTTTCCTCTGATAGGCTGGAGAGAGACAAGGTTGCTCATGGGTTGCCTGCCTACATTCCTAAAAGAAAGTACATCAATGAAGATGAACGGTCAGGAATAAGTTATAATTTGCACTTTCTGGTGATTTTTTTCATCTACTAAATACATTGCCCATTTGTTTTTATTTCATCTCACTTTTATCACACATCATCTCATGGAGTTCACACGAGCACAGAAGGATCTCATGCAGGAGCCTTAGCATCCTACATCTGCTTGAGAACTCAGACACCATATGGTATGTGTGGTAAAAGCCCGAGGCCAGCTTTCTGAGCATGTGTAATACTTGGGAGACTTATCAAACTCCCGTGCACCTGGCTTTGAAATAAGTGGAATTACAGTTACTGGAAACGTCCTCTGAAGTTAACTTTGATTAGAAACAGGCAGAAGACAAATCTACAAATGGATATCAGAAGGCTCTTGGGTTTTGTTTTGTTTTTTTTTGGGTGGGGGGTGGGGGTTAGGTAGATTTTAGAGAGTACCATAGAGGCCTTGCAGAAGCAGCCCAGTCCTAAGAAATGCTTAGGACGTTTCTATAGCAACTAAAATGTGACTTATTTTTTGCCTAATGTTGGTTCTGTATATATCGTGGTTCTCTACAAAGAGTAATCAGCATGTCGATTATGCATAATAATATTTATTCAGATATGTCATCCGCCAGGGGCCAATTTCATATATCATAGCTGATTGTTCTATGTGAACAGTCTGAGCTCCCTGCTCACCCTTGCAGTTACAGTATTATAATGTAGCACACATTACAACAACCATCTTTCAGGTTTCCTCTATCTGAGGCGTACTCCTCTGCCCATAGGACTCTGACCTCTCTACTGAGGTCAGAATTGGAACTTCCCTTCCTCTCTGTGTTGTCAGCCTCTGCTCAACCTTTGACTTTCTTTTTGACCAGTGTAGACACTCACACACCACATCTGAAGGACCACATTACCCATCATTCCTGCTCGTATTTCAGTGGTACCACTAACTCCCGCTTGGTCCATCATCTTTTGACACCTCTGTTGACCCTGACCTTAAAAATAGAAACCTGTTCTTTCCTCAACTTTGCACCACTCTCAAAACTATTCTTTCCCACTGTATTCCCCATCATTCCACTGAAATGTTCCTTGTTTCATTTTGGAGCATAGGAGATGGAACCCAGGGAGCCAGGCGTTCTACCAGCAGATGCCCTACCAGAGGATCAGTTCTTGGTCTCTGCTTAAACGTCTCTGCTTTGAATCACTGGTTTCCCCCCCAAAGACCCCGAGACATCAGCAGCTCTCCCTAAACTTGACCACTCATTCCTAAAAGCCTTCTCCCCTCACAGCCTTGTGCCTCCCTTTTAAAATCTGAGTTTTCTCCTCTGGACTTGCTTTCTAAATGTGGATTTTTCTCCAGATGCTATTTTTGACTATTTCATGATAAAAGAAATGTAAACATTCTGGCTGAAGCAGAAAGTCATGGTAACGTCATAGACTTCAATAGGTTGTGACATGTCAACTGCAATTTTCCTAATTGCATAAGGACTGTTCGTCTCAGTTTCTCATTGATCTGTGTCCACATAAACCTGGAAGTTACAGACTGGCACCTGTATTTAAGTTATCTTAAAAGTTTTGTATTTCCTGCTTTTTTAGATTGTTTCCATTGTTCTTGTTGGGGAGTTTCCAGGAATTGTCAGCTCACAATCATTCCTATAACTTCTTTATTTTGGCCAGTCCACTATTTCTCCAAATATGCAACCCCGTGGGGATCATCCCTGCATGTCAATCCCTAAACATACTCTCCTCCTCTTGCCTGTGTACAGGCCTGTGATTGGATATGGAAATGCAGTGAAGAGGAGAGGTCAGGGGAAGGAAGGGTGATGATGATGTTGATGTGAAACACATGTGGCTTCCTCAAAACAAAGTATCTATGTGCACAGGGAAGTTGGATCAGCTCCTTATAATAAAGTCAGTGTTTCTGAATTAGAGGAAGACACTGAGGAAAAGGAAGAAGTATATTTAAACATTCGTTAAAGGCAGAGGGTTTGCTTGATTTCTATGGGAGACATACAGAGAATGTTAGCATAGGTCAGTGAGATTGATGTGCTGGTAAATGTTCTATGATTCTTGAAAAATATACACCCCACCTACACATACACACACACACACACACAGAGAGAGAGAGAGAGAGAGAGAGAGAGTTTTCCATATGTCTATAACTACTACAAAGGGGACACATTTCAAACTTCCCGTCCAATTTCTATTTTAAACCATAAGTCAACGATTACTTTTAATCCATTATTTAATGAGGGGATTTGTATCTCATTGTAGAATACTTTGAATGTCACTATTGATCAAATGAAAGAAAAAACTACTTCTCTCTTACAATTTCATATTCTATTCATGGTTAATCGTGGTTTTCTTTTAAACTGAGTTTGAAAGTATTTTCCTTTCAAGAGTTAAAAAATGATGTAAATGAAGCAAGCCTCTGGCAGAGACTGTGTGTGAACAGTTTCCTGGTACTTGAGAGCTTTTTCTGTCTAAATGCTATGCCAGGTGGCATGTCTGCCTGCCTGAAAGCTCCTATGGTATATGAAAATACTCCTGTTTTATAGGAATATGCTGGCAGAAGCCATCACTTTGTAAATTATTGCTCCTTTTCTGCTAGTTATTTCAAAAGAGCAGAGACAGGCTTAAGTTCAAATCACTTCAGTGTCTGAGATACAGTTGGTATAAAACTGTTCAACTAGAAGAAAGATACACATTTTGTTGGACACATTTATAATGGTGTTGTTACATCCTGAAACTATAAGGAAAACTGAGTTACTTTTCTCTACAGTTTAAGAAGTCGGTTGAAAGAATGTCAGTGAGAAGACACAATGGTGAAGGGAGCTGCCGGGAATTCAAAGATGGAGAATCTTGATTTTCTGACAGCTTATGAAAAACAATAATAGTGTGTGGAAATACTCTGATCATCATATCAAAGAGGAAGACCTGTGAGTGACTTCTCTGAGGAAACAGAGGCAAGCAGAAACAGGGTGGTAATTCGATGAATCATGCCTCTCTTCAAATAAAGTTCTACAGCTTCAAACTGATACCACAGAAAACTCAGAAACAGAGAGAGAGGTGGGTCAGAGAGACAGAGACAGAGGGAAAGAGACAGAGACAAAGTGACAAAGAAAGAGACAGAGAGACAGAGACAGGGAGAAGGAAAATGCTCACTCTGGTTCTGGCTTGCACAGATCCCAAGTCTATATTTGACCTTTTACTGACATGTATTTAAATGGTCAAAACTTTTAGTATTTAGCAAAATCAAGTAAACTCACAGGCTTGATGAGAACTTAGCCACTTCTATGCTTCTAAGATTAATGTTCCGATCCATCGTGCAAAGGATAGAATAAAAAGATTGATTCGCATACTACAGTCAGATCGAATGGGGACAGTGATGGAAAAGGGGAATGAAGATAAAGCCATTTCTACAACTGAATGCCACCTACTAGGAATATAAGGAAGAGGAGCGTCAACAGCTCCTGCCTCTGCAGCCTGGGGAGTCCAGTGGCATGGCATGAAGCAGCTCATAGCATGATGGAGTCCCTCACATTGTGAGGTCGAATAAGGTGCCAGCTGAAGACTCTTTTTCGATAGCTACTAAAGCCATTAAAGGGACTCACTCCATCAAGTGGAATCTGGAACAAGCACCCAAGCTGTCAAGTCAGGCAAGACCTGAATACAGTGCCTGACACTTAGCAAGGTAGGGTGAAGTTGACATTAACCTGAGCCTCTGTTTTCTCACCTAAAGGTCGGATAGAATAATAGTACTGATTTCAGTGACTGTTCAAGGGAACGTACTTAGCCAATACATAGAGGACAAGTACTTTGTGTGGATTTAAGGCTGTAAGTGGTCTTATTGTTAACTTAGGGGCAAACAGACCAGAGAGCTAATGATGAAGGCACTTTCAAGAATTTCTGGCCATTTAAACCGTATTTCAAATCTGAAGTTAACAATTAAAGGCTTAATAAAATGACTTCTAACAACATCCTGCTACACCCATAGATCGGGGCCTTGTGCAGCCATCATTGGAGAAGCTTCCTCCTGCAGTAGATGGGAACAAATGCAGACCCACAGCCAGACAGTATGAAGAGAGTGAGAGACCTCACAACACTTAGTCCTAAATGAGATGTCTTCATCAAATCCCTCCCCTTAGGGCTCAGGGTCCTCGGTGGAAGAGAGGGTGGAAAGATCATAAGAGTGGGCGGGAGATGGAGGACACTAAGGAAGTAAGACCTTCTAAACACAGCAGGACTGTCAGACATATGAGGTCATGAATGCACAGAGACGGTGGCAGCATGCACAAGGCCTGCACTGGCCCATGCCAGATGGGATCCCAGTGCTGAGAAGTGGACCTAAGTTCCCATCCCTAGACCAGAAGCTATCTCCAATTGATAACTACTCAAAAGTAAAGATTAATTATCCCATGGCGTCTCACTAAAGAAATAAGGGAAAGCCCCAGCCCCATACAAAACTAAAACTGGGGAGTTTTTTTTTTTTCTCACAGGCATTTTGTTTTGTTTTAAACCTTACAGGTACCTGTTATTTTTATGAGATTTCTGTGTGTGCCAATGTGTGTGCCACTGCGTGTGCATGTATTTCTTGTGCTTCTTCTTTGCCTTCTCCCATTTCTTTATTTTGTCTAATTCTAGTTTGTTTTTTTATTTTATTGTTGTTGTTGTTTTAGATGCTTGTTTGTATTTGGAAGAAACAAAAGAGAGAGAGAGAGAGAGAGAGAGAGAGAGAGAGAGAGAGAGAGAGAGAGAGAGAGGCAGGTTTGGATTTGGGTGACTGGAGAAGATCTGGAAGGAGCTAGGAATGGGAAAACTTAATCAAAATATATGGCATGAAAATAATCCATTTTGAAAACAATAAACTCTTCCTGATAAGGGGCTGATCAAAAGGATAAGCAGAGAAAAGCCATTGCACTAAGCCTGCTGACAGGAGTTTGATCCCCAGCACCCACATGTTGGAAGGAGGGAGCCAACTCCACAAGTTGTTCACTGACCTCCGCACTTGGACTGTGGTGTGAACATGCTCCTCCCCCCCCACACACCAACACACCAATAATTTGCAAAACTCAGTGCAATTTTTAGAAAGCTAATAAGCAGACAGTCCTATAGGATGAAAAACAAGTGGTAGAATATTCTTTGCCTGAAAGGGGACGTTGCTAAAATGCTCTTTGTGGAGACAGCATTTTCTCTAGGGGCTACCTTTCAAGAGTCAATGCTAAGAGGCCTTAGAGGTGTCATGGAGTCTCCTCACCTACGGAATACTCAGACCGGACACAGGAACTTCCTTCTCACATGAATGGCAATAGACTGCAGCTTCATTCCATCCACTCTCTACCATCTTTCACGCTAAATTACAATTCTGTTGACTAGGATATTGGTGCATGGAGGAGCAGTCTTAAAACATGAAGAATCATAATTCGTGATTTCTAATTACACCATCCAAGATTGGAATGAAAAAAAATATGTGATGTGAATTCATCTCTTCCTGTATGCTAACAGTTTCTTTTTTGTGGTTTGCCTTCTTCCAGAACTTAGGGCTTGTTTTACACTTCCATAGGGTACAGTGATCTTCTTTACCCATGGGTATATGTCCCGAGACTCCCAGTGGGTGCTAAGACTAGAATCGATTCAAGCCCTATGGCTTCTGTGTTTTCTCTTATATACATCCTTATGATAACGTGCTACTTCTACATGAGACTCAATAAGGTTAAGGACAATAACAGTTCATAAAATAGAATAATTATGGCAATCTACTGTAATGAAAGTCATTTAAAACTTGTGAGCCGTTTATTTCTGGAATTTTCCATTTAATATTTTAGACCACAGATGACTGTGGGTTCCTGGTGCTGTACTATGGAAACCCACAGGTGAGGGCCCCCTGTAAATCTCATTTGAAAAGCGTTCAATTGAGGAAGTTGGCCTTGTGCTTTTGTTTTCTCTGCTGGTTTTGACATGTGGGGCTGCTTTGGCGAAGGCGAATAAGATCAGTTCCACTGTAGAGCACGGCTAATGGCTTTAAAAGAATTCTTCAGCAACTGCATAATGAGCTGCCAAAAATATTCCCTGTGCCAAAGGATGTGGGTATGTCTGTTTCATTTATTGAGAAATTCTTGTTTTATCATGACTAAGTGCTCACCAAGGACATAAAAACCCAAACCTCTAATGTAGTTGGGGCTTAAGGGCAGAAATCATATTTTAATGTATCCAGACCCATTTCGAGCATATGCAGATGGTGAGGGAGTACCAACAGCAAGAGTGGATGAGCCTGTGATGGGAAGGACCTCGGGATACTGCAGAACTGACAGAAGGCCTCCTACTGTCTCCTTGATGCATAAACCAGTGGCTTAACCACGCTTAGTCCAAACTATACCAGATGGGTTGAGCCAAAGACCATGACCTTTCCTTGTCTGTTTGATTAAATTTACATTCTGTTTAAGTGGAAATCACTTATGGCCTATTTCTTACTGAAAGCTATATGTCCAACACCATTTGCATTTTAATTTTACCTTGGCAATAAATTAGGTCAATTAGGAAAAGGAATTTTCTTAGAATTAAAAGAAGAAAAAAGCCTGAGAGTACATCAAGAAAATATGGAAAACAACAGTGGAAATAGAGGGAAATTGCAGTATTTGGGTTTTCATTGGAAGCAGAAATTGGGAAGAACAGCATCAAGCCCCCTCTTGCCATCACCTTCTTCTACCAATCCCTAGTCCTCCCTGAGTATCAGTGCCACCCTCCCACAGGAATCATGGGTCCTATAATGTGGTCCAGGCGGGGGCCAGCTGGAGCACTTACCTGACTTCTAATAGGCATGTAGTCTTCACCGCTGTCTGACTGGTAGGAGTTCTGGAGTAGGTCATCTTCTTCAAAGAATTCCTGAGAAAAGGATCCTCCATTGTCTTGCATGACATTCTCAGAATGAAAGATATTTATTTGTAGCCCACTTCTCTGGGCTGGAGGCCAAGAGAAATCCCTGGCCTGCTTAGATTTAAGTCCCACTCACAGAGCAAATTGGAATTCAGCAATGTCCCAGTGATGTCATTCCAGAAAACACATCTGAATTTCACTTAAATCAGTATGTCATTCATCCTTGAAACTTAGCCTTGCATTGTGTACTTTTAAAATTATCTAAAATACTCCATTGCGAGCAGTTAACACAGACCCAGCCTTCTGGTGAAGCACTGTCTTAATGGTCTCTCAATACTAATTCAACCTCTCTTGAGATTAGTCCAGACAGCCACTGGGGTTCCTTAGTCCTGTGTAATCTTCTGTCCTCCATGAAGCATACCTGGCCCCTGGACATCTGTGTGGTGATTTGGAGATAAAGTATTTGAGACAGAGTTATCAAGAAAGTGAGTCAGCACCAGCCTAGTTTCCTTGGATTTGTAAACGTCTTCTTAGCAGCCTCTGGAGACTCAAGGCTGAAATTTCCACTTGTGTTTTCGAATAGACCATCAGTAAACAACCTGAAGCAGTCATTTTCAGTCATTAGTGGGTACGCATGCAACTCACAAACTGAGGGCCAGTTGGGGGACCATTCGCCATAGTAACTAAAATAAAAAATATGAAAATACTGTGGGTTATCACAAACCCTTAACTTCAGCACATGCGAAATGTCTGCTGGAATAGTATTTAACAAGAGTCAGCACTTTTGTGGGGTATGTGGATCTTTTATCTCTGTTCCTCATGTTCACATAGCAAATACTTGTAAGGACTCAGTCATCTTCCTGACCCCATTTTATTATTTTTAATGAGACTGGGACTCATGTTTTTCTCAACTGAGATGCCTGGACTGCATTTGCTTGCAAACTTTAGTCTGATGCAAGCCCGTTTGTCTGATTTTGCTTTTGTAACACTTGATGCATCCAGAAAAACTCATCCTGTGGAAGAAGAGCAAAATGGTAGTTACTAGAATCTGGAAAGTCTGATGTGGGTGGGGGGAGTGGTCAAGTAAAAAATTACAATTTGATGAAAGAGATAAACATCGGTGCTGTGTTACACAGTATTCAATTTAACTGAACTAAAACCATGAGTGAGGACTTAAAATGTTTGCATTAGGAAGGGATGATGAATATTTGATATGTTGAATTTAATTACTATGCACAAAGTCCATGTGCAGACTGGATGTGGCAGAGATGACACTGATGGGAGAAGTAGGCTCACAGAAGGGTGAAGCAGCAGAGTGACAGTGAGTCTATGACTGTGCTGATTGTGGTCTCCTTACCTTGCAGGTTCAACATGGGAAAAGACCTTCCGGCAAATTGGCTTTGAAAGGTAAGCCAAGGTTAGCACATTTAGCCACTACTGTCCCATTTTATCCTTCGTGGCTTTTCCATTGTGAATCAATAGTCTTGCCCTGGCTGCTGTGACATGATGACCTTGGAGATGATGCTACCTTATGTCTCTGGGCCTCACTGTCTGTGTGAAGTCAGTGCTTTATTTTATAAAATCTTTGCCTAGTAATTTTACTACTTAAGAGATGGAGGCAGGACTATTGGCAGTTAAAGGCCCAGCCTCGTCTACATGGTAAGTTTGGGGCTCTTCTGGATCACATGGAAACTTGTTTCAAAATAACAAAACATAAACTACAAATAAAACTGCCACATCTAGAAAGAGGGAAATAAAGGAGAAATTGAGCACTGATGTGCAAAAGCTTCTTGAGTTACAGAACACTCTGAAAGGTTAGCTCTCTAATTGAGGAGTTCTAGGAGGTAAAGTTCTCCTGCTCTTGCCTTTATACCCTTATTTTAATACAAATATATCTATATTTATATTGATTATTCACAGTTGTTAAAACAGCTGCATCTTACCAGCTCTAAGATAATGCTGAGATCCCGTCACCTGCTTCTAAGCATTTCCACATCTGCATCTCCCCCAAACACAAGATGACTCCCAGTGACTTCTGGAAGGTGGGCTTCCGGAAGGTGGCTGCAGTGTCTATTCAGTGATGCTCCTTTGAGCCACCGGTCCATGGAACTGAAAGGGGCAGAGCAAATAGCTTGCTCCCAGGGGCATACAGCATCTAATATAAAACTTCTAATATGGATATAGCCATTGAATCAGAGAGAAATACATTTATATTGTTTCAAAAGTCTTTTTTATCTAATAATTGTATTTAAAATTTGATGGATGAAGTCAACAGAGTGCTTAAAACATACAGGGGAAATAATAAAGTGTGTAAAATACTTCATTTCTTCAATAGTGACAGAGACAGTCCTCATCCGGCCGGCTGTGAATGATAGTATCAGCCTTGCCATTTGCATAAGCAGATTCAAAAGATTTGTCTATTTCCAGATACACACGTCTTCTCTTCCAGCACCATCACAGTTTAGTCTCCTGTAACTTCTTATAATTAGTTCCTAAGGATATCAGAGACGTGAGTGGAAGGATATTAATTAGGGAGGGACAGTCAACTCCACAGAGTAGCGAAGGACGCAGTGTGAAGTCTCTGCCACGGCATCTTCCTTTTGATCCTTCTTTCAAGTTGTGACCATTTTAGGCACACCCAAAGCAGGAAAAATAGCAAAGTAGACGTACCATCTCCACCACTCAGCTTCAGTCAGAGTAGCCATTTTTTCTGTCTTCTCTCTCGTCTCTCCCTCTCTCTTTCTCCTTCCCTCCCTCCCTATCTTTTTCTCTCTCCCTGCTTTCCTCTCTCCCACTACCCCTCAACTATATTAAAGAAAATCTCTAGCATTGTGTCATAGAGTGGGTCAACATTCATCTCTGAAGAAGCAAAGAGACATTTTCTTCCAGAACTATAACACTGTTGCCATTCCTGAAGCTGCAAACATTAGTGAGTCTTAGGATCACTGAAGGCCCACTCAGAATTTAAATTTCCTGGTCCCATGAAAAACGGCAATTTTCTTGGTTTGGATAGCTTCTTTATTTAAATTAGTGTTCCACAATTCTTCCTTTTCTTCACCACTGACTTTTGGAGAAATTGGACCTGTCAATCATCTTACAGAACACTAAGGATCACGGATTCATGGATCTTTCTGCAAGGGTGCATAAGTTCTTATTCTACCTACTGTGCCCTTTTAGCATTTAGGAACAGTTCCCCATCATCTTTCTGCCCTGACAGATCTGTTGAGCCTCATGGTTTCTGTCACAAAGAGCTGTCCCATGTTGGCCCAGATCATGTTCATCTGTTCCTCTAAAAGCCTTTCTCTCTCCAGAGGAATGGTTCTTTGAAACCACATCTGAACTCTAGAGATGCTGCACAGTTCTGGGTGTGCCATTGATTCTGGGACCTGCCAGTAGCTGGAACTAGGAAGCATACTTTTTAAGTAAATGCTAAATTTAGAATATTTCTGACTCAGTGTAGCCTTTGGAAGGTTTTAACTTTCCTGATTATTGACTTTCACCTTTTTCACTGTAGATATTGACTATTAAACTTGTTTGTTTTATTTCAAAATGCACATTTTATGTTCAAGATAATACTAACGAGATAGTAATAATCAGACTGTGGAAAGGTACTTTCCAGAGTTTCGTATCTTAATTTAATGTTCCATTAATATATAGGATAGAAGACTGTAAACTACTGCTGTTTGGAATTGTTTTCTTCTCTTTTAGTGGTAATATGCAAAAGCTTAACTCCAGTGGATAAGCTGATCTTTGACCATATAATATTTCCTGCCTTTCTACTCTTAGAGATTGTCTAAGTTTCTTTGCCTGTGATAAAACACTTCAACATAAGCAATTTAAAACAAAAATTATTTATTCTGTTTCCTGGTTCAAGCTATAGTCCTTCATGGAGAAGTCAAAGCAGTAGGTGCTTGAGCCAGGTAGCCACTTCAGATCTACAGTCACTAAAGAAGAGAAGGCATGATTATGGTCAGCTTGCTTTCCCTATTTCTCCAGGCCATGACTGGAGGCCCAAAGAATAGTACTGTCCAATTTTAGCCTGGGTTTCTCCCTCCTTAGTTAACCCAATCAAGGTAATTACTCATATCCATGGCCAGCAACCATTTCTCCAGATGAGCATGGATTCTGTCAGGTTGACAAGCAAGACTCTCTCTCTCTCTCTCTCTCTCTCTCTCTCTCTCTCTCTCTCACACACACACACACACACACACACACACACACACACACACACACATACACACACACCAAAAGACTACCATGAATAGCATTACACACATCTATATTTTCCCAAATATCTTGAGGATAGACTCACAGGTACAACAGGGGAGCAAATCCACACAGAATACTGGTAAGCCTATCAAATCTCGAATTCCCCCCATAAGTCAGTGCCATTGTCCCCTTCAGACATAGACAGCAGTTTCCCTGGTGTGTAAACATGCCATCACTCTTGAGATTTTTTTCCCATTTGGTGAGAAATGGTATCTTAGTTTCCTTTAATAGTTCTTACTATGGGCCAATTTTCCATAAAGAACCAGTTGAGATTCTTCAGTGTCTCCCAAGTGAAACCCTTTGTGGGAAATTTTCTCCCAAGATATCCTCACCTGATTTCACGATTGAAAATAAGCTTAATTCCTAACCATCTGTACAGCTACTCATATACAATAAATAAGCTTATTTCCTGGCTTGTAGCACACCAGCCCCTTACTTGAATAATGACCGATTCCATGGCAACAGCTACCATGTACCAAACACTTATCAAGTCATTTCGAGTTCATAGATGAGGACTTGGCAAAGTTTTACTCTAAAGGGACATGAAACACACCTCTTAGGGTTTTGCAATCCAAGACAATAACTCTTGTTGCTGCTTCTTAATGTTGTGGTTGGAGCAGGTTACAGCTAGAGACATCAAGTTTGGCTACCTTCCAAGAAAACTTTATTTACAAAAACAGGCAGCTGGCAGAATTGGGTCATAGTCATCGTTGACTCCCACTATGAACTGTGGTCTCACAGATAACAAAGATGTAAGGAAACTCTGCAGGTTCCTCCATTCAGACACAGCCCTCATATTAATCTGTGTTAGTCACAGGAGATCCTGGTTCCCAACACTAGGCTTCCAAATGCTCTATCACATAGAATTTGGGGGTTATAGGCCTTTTTGTTTTCTGTTTTATTTATTATTTTATTCCTGTGTCTCTGGAGATCTAGCATCATGCTTCAGGTCTTACTGACTAGTCTCATTTTATTAGTATGTTGAATAAAACCAGATGGTATACTATCTATACTCCAATGCCTCCCTAAATCCCCATGCTTCCAAATAAAAATACTATTAGGACACATAGCAAGTGGCATGTTTAGTTTTAAATTGTAATCTCAGCCATTGCTTTAGTGCATATATTGCAGATCTGCTGAGAGCAATTTTGGTGATTATTTAAGTCTTCAAATGTCATAAAATACTGCTGTGTTTTCTCATTCAAGGGAAAGGAGCATTTTGTGTATTACATCATATCTTAAAATGGAACAGATGTAAGTCTCTGGAGCTATTGTGCTTGAGTAGGTGTGAAGGTGGCCAGCAGGGCTATTACATATGGCTTTGTTCTTTTCTCTCCTCAAGGCTAACCTGATCATTGTTTTAATGAAAATTCAAAATTCACCTTAAATAAAGCCTCAGATCATTTGGATTAGTTGTAAGAGGTGACACCTTCTCATGGCTAAGTCCTGCTATGATGCAGTTCATCTACCATCTACCTGTAGGGCAACATATCATTTTTAAATGAACTTCCCTTTAGGAAAGAAGTCATGTTGTCAAATGAACCCATAAAGCTTCTGCAAGAAAAGAAAGGCACAGTCTTGGTGTGTTGGTGTGTCACTAAAAGGAAAATCTATAGGATATAGGCATAAATATTTTTGCAATTTACTTTTAATAAGGTTTTAATCTCTCCTCTAGCCCAACACCCAGCAGAGGTAGTGGAAGAGAAAAGTTATTAGGATATGGGGGAAGTGGACCTGTTCAGCAAGTTCTTTGGTAGCAAGCTTGCCAAATAGGACTCAGCAGCTACAGACCAGTCGTCTAGGAAGGCAGACCCCAGGCACAAACCAGCAGCTGCAGTCCAGTCCCTTAGGAAGGCAGACACCAGGCACAAACCAGCAGCTGCAGTCCAGTCTTTAGGAAGGAAGACACCAAGTATAAACCAGCAGCTCAGTCCAGTCCCTTAGGAAGGCAGACACCAGGCATGAACCAGCAGCTGCAGGCAAGTCCTTTAGGAAGGCAGACACCAGGCATGAACCAGCAACTGCAGTCCTTTCCTTTCAGCAAACAGACATCCGGCAGCTGTGGTTCAATCCTGAAGAAACTGCCAAGTTCACCAACAGGCCTAAGGCTGCTGTAGGAACCTCACGAGCAGTTCTTGGGTGAGTTTCTCTAAATGGCAGCATTACCACAAGTTCAATACTATGTAAGGAGAACCAATACAGGCATGTCATTAGTAAAGAATAATGAGGCTGAGTGAACCAAACCAAAGCTCAGTGCCCATCCCCCTCTGTCACATTTATGTTCCTTCATCAGGGATCGTTTCATGTGTCTACTATATGAAAACATCCTCTCACCGAATCTGTTCAGGAAAACAGTCTTTCACGTGTTTGCTTTAGCAAGACATCCTTTCACCTGTGTGCCCCAGCAAAACATCATTTAGCATAACTAACTTTCCAAAGAAACTAGCAGTTTCCACTTCAGTGGGGTCTGCCTCCCACAAACAGTGCTTAGGGGACACCCCCTGTGAGATATATCCAGATGTTTCCTTTCTGGATACCCTGTGACTGTAAGCACACTAGCAAAATAAATGTACATTGTCACGGTTGACATGACTGAATCCATGTTCAGCTTTCAAACAACTGCGTGTTTTCCTTGGGAACATCAGGACTTCATTACAGAGGTGTGTAATGAAGAAGGTTCCTGAATGTGGGTTTCTGTGTTGTTTTGACCCCTCCAACATAATAGTACAATATTAATATCTGCACAACACAAATAGACTCTATTTGTCATTATAGAAAAAAAACATGCTTAACATATTTAATCAAAACCCCACCTTTATTTCTGTGCAGATTTTCAAAGTTTATGATTATAAATATTTATAATCTATAGCCACCTGCCAACCTAGTCACAGTTATGCTAGGCAGGTGTGGCTGTGTAAACTCATTGGCACTCCGTGTGTTCTAAGTAAGTTATGAACGGGGACGGCTCAAACTCTCGGCGGCTTAACACAGCAAAGCTTGGTTCTCCTTTGGTCGCATGTGATGAAGACCCTGAAACTCCGCAAGGCTCTGAACATCCCTGTCAAGCGTGAGTGGTGGTACTCATGCTTCAGTCAGATAGCATGAGCTTGGAGAATGGTGCACTGGGTTTTAAATGCTACTGCATATTACTGGCCAGAGGCATTTGTCACTGTATCTTAACACTCTAGAAGAAACATTAAGGAGAAAGTCAGAAAGGTAGTAAAATGCCAGCCAAAGGCACCACACTAAGATCAGAATCCAGGGTCTAGACATATTTTCTCCATCTAGAGTAAGCTGTGGGTTTCATCTAAGGAAAAAAAAATGATCAGGTAATTAGCCTGGAGCCCAGCAGCCTGCCCACAGTATGACAGGTTTCTGCTTTCAGGGCAAGCTGACTACTGTCTGTTTAAAAATAACAGGCTTTTACTGATCTCTTGCCCATCTTCACTTAAAAAGCCAAGACTTTGTTCTCAGTAAGTGTGTGTTATCACTCTGAGACTCAGATGACATGACATCATTGTTAACATGACTGGGTGTGTTTTATTTGATGCTTTCTTATGATTGCAGAATGAAACACCTTGTCACTCCAAAGTACATTTTAAAATGTAAAATAAAACACTAATCATAGCCCATTACAGTGAACACATGTGCTCCTACAATTATCCACAGTGTAGGTAGACAGGATTCAAAGGCTTGGTCCTTTCTTAGGGGAGACTGCAGCCTTCTTTCTGCTGTCAGGCTTGTTGCACCCACCACAGAAAAACATCCACCCATTAGAGACTTCTTTATCCTCACTGGCTGCTTGGTGAGACCTTTGCTGGGACTATGCCCAGACTTTCCCATGACAAACTCGCAAGTCCTCCTACTATGAAATGCAGTGCGCTATCTGGGAACTCACTTCTATGGGTGTCCTCCTTTGCACAGGTAAGTATCCTTAAGTATCTAAGGTAAACTGTTCTTCCTAGTCCAGTACCCACAGAGGCTAGTTATTCAGAAGGATGCAGAGTAAATGAAGGACTTTCTGACAGAACTACTCAAGACATTTGGCCAGTGTTTGAAGAACTGGCTTCGACAGGACCAAAGAGACAGGATCTAGCATTTTCTCACCATTACCTCACAGCAGCTTGCTGGATAATGCAGCCACCTGTGGCCGGGGTGGGCCATTCCTGCTGCACACAGAGTGTGACATGGGCTTCATATTTTTCATCTATGTACAAAGTCACTTCATTCCTCTGACCTTTGCATCCACACAGCTCTGCTTTTGTCTCTTCCCTCCAGCTGCTGAGTTGGACTCAATTGCCAAGATAAGTGGGCATCCCTGCCCGCTTTGTTCTTGGAGCATCTTGCTTCCATCTGGCTTGGTGAGCCAGATCAACTGATGAGCTGTGGCAGGAAATGAGAAAGGTTCCTGTCCTGCGGTAGCACAGTCAAAGAAGGTCACACCAATACCAGTCCTTCTGCCCTGTAGTGCGGTTCAGATACAGTTTGAGGGTCTCCCAAAGATGTGTGTGTTGGAGGCCTGGTCTCCAGGGTGGCCAGATCAGTAGGTGGTAAGATCGCTGCCTTCAGGAAGGGCTGAGGTAGTTCTGGAGAAAGCAAAACATACCAGTCAGTCTATCCCTGGGTGGATCTCTGGCTTCGGAACAGCCTTTTCCCCACAGTCCTTCAGCCTTGACATATCCCGGCCATTGCTGTCTGCCATGGTGTTGCCTTCCACTACCAGGCACTTGCCAGAAGACAAGCTGTCAGGCTACTCTGTTTTGCACTTTGAAGCTCTAAAACCAAACAAACTTTCTCTGTATGCCGCAGTCTGTCTCCTGCATCTTCTTTCAGTTGTACAGAGCTGGCTGATGCTCCCACTCTACCATTTTCCCAGTCCTCTAGGACACTCCCCCCACTTCCTCTCCAAACTCCCCCTCACCCTGGAAGCCACCCCTTAGATACTTCTCTCCTGTTTTACCAACACTGGCTGTCTGCCTCTAGGATCCAGCAATGACCATATTTATAGTGACTTGTAAACCATATAATCCTCCCTTGCCTCTTGGTTCTTATGTTATCTGGAGCTTCCTGGGGAAGAGTTCCCTTGTCGCTCCCTTGCAGCCACAGAACAGGGAAATAAGGAACACCAAAAAGATGCTTGATGAACAAATTAGGACCCTTGATGCAGACCCTGCTTTCATGTCATTTGGCCTTCTCCATACATTTCATTTTCATTGCTTTCAGCTTTGCTTTAGGAGAATGAGTAAGTCCTTCAAGAATTTAAGGGCAAAGTTAATGTTTTTAGCCAACTTTACAACTTACTGATGGGGTGATGGAACTTAACATCACTTCTTCAGCTGGCGCTATGCATGTTATTTAAGAAATAATGAAGATGCAGACCCTAAGATCGGTTTCAAAGTATGTTGATCCATACAGAAGCTTAGACCCAAGAACCGAGAGAAAACCACTGAGGAAAATAGAGGTTTTCACTTTCAGAATGACTTACATTCTGAACATTCAAACTGAGGTCATAAATCTGTGAACTCTAATGTATAATATGAAAAGTAATCATTTGTATCAAAATGTGTGTTTCTTTGCCTTGCCTCTTGAGGAGCCTCCAGAAAAGAAAACCATGAGCCCCAAATCACCTCATTGCTCTAATCATGTCTACAAAATGAGAGGTGGCTTCAGTTGGAGCTCAGGAGTGTGGTTTCTAAGCCAATAGTAACTCACACAGAGGTAGTGGAGCACAGCTCTATGGATTAAATGAATCACTTTGCATGTATGTTAGATGTCTTTTTAAAAAATGAATGGAAATCATTTCACTGTAGTGAAAACACTTGCTGGGGTAACTATCTTAACAAAACTCCATATGGTTTTATTTGTGGGTTCATGATAATAAATGTTGACCTTCTAGAAGTGGGGCCTGTACATTTTTCACAGCATGGGTGTATAAACACTCCAGAAAACTTTAGCAAGCTATTTTAAAATTATAAAAGTTGTCAAAGGAAGGGACTGGGGCAGGAGCCAGAGTAGAAGGCTAAGCAGATGGTTCAGTGGCTAAGAGGGCTTCTTTAAAAGAATAGGAACCTATACAAAGCCTGAGCATGGAGGTACAGCATGGTGCATGGGTAGAGGTTGGGGGGGGGGGGGAACAAGTGAATCATGAGACCTCAACTACCCAACATCCTAGTTGAAGCAGTGAGCATTGGGTTTAGTGTGAGACTCTGTTCAAGAAATAAGAGAGAGGGAGGGAGGGAAGGAGAGAGGGAGGGAGAAAAAGGAGAAAACAGGAAGGAGGGAGGGAAGGATAGAGGGAGAATATTCTGCTCTTAATTCCTTTTGTGTGTGTGTGTGTGTGTGTGTGTGTGTTATGAGTATGTATATGGTGTGAGTGTGTATGGTATGAGTGAGTGTATAGTGTATGTGTGAGTGTGTATTGTGCATTGTGTTTGAGTGTGTGTGAGTGTGTGTTGTGTCTGTGTATGGTATGTGTATTGTGTGAGTGTGTTGTGTGGTATGTGTGTGTGGTGTGAGTATGTGTGTATGGTCTTCATGGTATGTGTGTAGTATATGTGTATGCTGTGTATGCATGTAGGGTATGAATGTACGGTGTGGTGTGTGAGTATGTGTGGTATGAATTTGTATATGGTGTGAGTGTATGTATGGCATGAGTGTGTATCGTATATGTGTGAGTGTGTGTAGTATGTTGTGGTATGTGAGTGCGTGAGAATGAGTGTGTGCTGAGAGTGTCTGTGTATGGTGTGTGTATTGTGTGTGTGTTTGTGTGTGTAGTGTGTGTGGTATGGGTATGTATGTGTGTGGTATTTGTGGTGTGTGTATATGTGTATGGTGTGTATGTGTGTGGGGTATGAATGTATGGTGTGGTGTGTGAGTGTGTGTGTGTGGTGTTTGTGGTGTGTGCAGTGTGTATGTGTGTATGGGGTATATGTGTGTAGGGTATGAATGTATGGTGTGGTGTATGAGTGTGTGTGGTGTTTCTGGTGTGTGCAGTGTGTATGTGTATATGGTGTGTATGTGTGTGGGGTATGAATGTATGGTGTGGTGTGTGAGTGTGTGTGGTGTTTGTGGTGTGTGCAGTGTGTATGTGTGTATGGGGTGCTTGTGTGTAGGGTATGAATGAATGGTGTGGTGTGAGTATGTGTGGTGTGAGTATGTTATCTGTGTGATGAAGGCAGGTGCTTTACATCTTCGGACTGTTGAGCTTTACCTACAGCATAGGCTTCCAGCTTATGAAATGATAACCTTGGCCTTCGCTCGTCCCAGCAGCAGCATCACTTAATAGACATTTGGTTAAACGATCTGTTGTTTTTCTTTAGGAAAAAAATGTAATCCTTAATTAAAACTTATTTTCCTTCAACACCTGACTGAAAGTGTCTCCTGGTTCGTAAGCTCGATCTTTGTTGGACTGGGTCATCATAGCTCATAGAGTCCCTGAGGCCACAGATGGCAGTCATCAGAACTAAAGCCGGCTCCCCATGTTTACATTGGCATCTCGTTCTGAGTTGGAGGTACCCTCGTGATGGTTTGGGTTTCACTAGTACCGTGAACAGACAAGCTGCAGAAGACATCCCTTAGGGAGTTCAAGTCTGGGCGTTAGCAGCATGCTGGGTGGAAAACCAGATGGCAAACTGTGCTATTGGATGTAGGGTAGAATGGAGGCATAGGGTCTGGGAACCTATGAATGGCAGTGTCTTGGAGAGCTCTGTTGATAGATGCTTCTCACAGTTTGTATTTGTATTGATCCGCTTTGTATGTGTACTCTGAAAACAGATCTTTCATAGCTTTCATTAAAATAAAATACATTTTCTTTACCTCAGTCAGTGACACACCTTAGCTAAGGACAAAGACACTTTGCTCAGGTAAAATGGCACCTTCTATGAAGTAGACTTAATAGGAACCTGCCTGTCTCTTCCCTTAAGACCATGGAAAATTCTCCACCCATCCCCAGGCACACACACACACACACACACACACACACACACATTGATATAAACCAGCCTAAATGAACACAAACTTTCTACCAAATGATTACATCAGCAGACCTATAGTCTTGTGGCTTCCTGCCACAGGTAGTGGGGAGAGGAGATGAAAAGACCTCCCATGAGTGCTAATTACCTTGTTTCCTTCCTGTCTCCTCTGCTGTCCACCTCAGCTACTGCTCTCTCAGTAGTTTAAAAAAAAAATAGAAGCCTTCACCAGGCAGGACTCTCAATATTCGGGGTTGGCATACCTCCTATCCATCATTTAGCATCACTTCTCAACCGTACTGCTGGCAGGATCCCAGACCAGATCTATAGCTCAGTAGAGGTCATCCTCAGTAGACCCTGTAGGAAGGTGTGGATGACAGTAACAATCTGGGGCTTGTTCATGTGGAAGTAGTGATTGTTTGAGAGTTTCACCTCTAGAAAAAGGTGGGGTGAATGGTGAGATCCCAGCCACTCAGAAGACTCCCATGGTGAGCTGCCTCCCAGTGGGTCAGAGGCAACTCTGACTGACCCTTGTCTATTCACAGTAGCCTGGGGTCTTGGAGGCTGTCACAGGAATGTAGGTATCTAAGCTGTGAAGCTACTGTGTATATTAAACCGGGACAGCTACAGTCAGGGTGACTGCCAGTTCTGTTGGAGATGAAGCCCTCAAAGAAGGCAGGCTACTGCAGGAGCTTGCCAAATAGGAGAGCCCTCCCCCAACCCCCACTTTGTGATAGAATCACCTAGGCCTGGACTCTCGACACACAGCTTGATCCTAAGTGGTGAAGACCATAAAGGACCAGGACCCACATGGGTCTTCTGCTACCCTGTATCCATAACACTTGTCAATGTACTGGTCCCAGGAGCAATGCAGGCAAATGCAGGGCTGCTTCTAGGAGGTGCACCTCAGAATTAAGCCTGGCCAGAGGTTAGGTGAGGATAATAAAACAAAATTCTGCCAACAACAAGAAGAAGAACAAAATAGTTGAACAGAGGCAGGGTTGTTGTATACATGGGTAGGACTGTTGCTTTCAGAAAAACAAGGAGGCAGAGTTTATGGTGTACAGCTGGCTATGGAGACAGATTTAGCTAATCTCAGTAAGACCAGTCTCTGTAGAGACTTTTAGATCTTTAGGCTGCACACTCCCATGAGGAAGAAAGCATGGTAGACATTTTCTGTGTATGCTGTTAACATCCACATATGGATTAGAAGGGAAGGCTTCACCATTTCCCTCTGAGTGACAGAAGTTTCTAGAAACTAGAATCAGTTTTATTCTAGCAGTGAAGACCTTGGCATCCACTGTTGAAGGGAGAGGCAGTGATATTTAATATTTTTAAATTTTCGCATAGGAGTCTTAGGATTCAAGAACATTGAATAGATGTTGAATACCCCATATTCAGAATGCATGAGAGCACACATGTTTCACATGTCAACATTTTAAAATTTTGAAATATTTTAATATACATATAAACATATACATATAATATACATATAATTGCTTGAATATTGGGCCCAAGCTTAACCCTAAATCCATTCATACACACACATAGCCTGGAGGTGAAATTCATAGGATATGTTTTATCATTTCACAGAGGAAGTAAATCTTCACCTCTTCACTTAGAACCCTGTGGACTCAAACATTGCAGAAACTAGAACATTGCTGGACTTGGAGTTTTCAGACTGTTGATGCTATGCTCGACTGAATTGGATAGCCATAGAACAAAACTCAATCATAGCATGCTCCCCTCAGGACACGCACATAGCAGAGCAGAGCCCTACACCAGACACAAGCACCCTCCCTTCTGCCGTGTAAGTCAGAAGCCTGAGAGGGAAGCATTCAGAAAGCAGAAGGAAAACACTGATAGGTGCACACACCAGTGGTACAGGGAAGCTCAAGCCTCACATGACTGCAAAGGACTCAGGCCAGATGCAATGTATTGATCTGCTTGCCATAAAGGGAAAAAAGATTGTTTTCACTCGGCCATCATGAGAAATGTTTGGGTTTGAAATCCTCTGCACGCTGTTCTAACCAATTACATTTATTTCCTTAAAACTCAACAAAGATAATCGAATTCCATATGGGGCGGAATGTAATTGCAGTGAATTCACTAATGCTTTCGCATTGTGGATACAGAGACGCTAATGGACACAGACCACAGTGCGAGGAGGAGGAAACTGTGGTCCTCGGAGATGTGAAATTGAGAGCTTAGGCTTTGCCCTGGGCTGCTTGCTGGGTGGTCACCAGCACTTTCACAGAACAGGCGTTTAATTTCTTGAAGAAAAGTGGTGGTAGATAGTGTTGATGCTTCCTGTTTGACTCATTCACTGTTACTGAGATGCACAGTTAGAGTGGCTATTCTCTTTGAACTGGGGGTTATGCTGTTGTGTTTTTACAGTCATCCATATATTAGGGGCAAGGGCAGGCAATACAAACAGCAAGACCAATTCTATTTGTTTCCTAGAAATTAGTGTAGGAGACTACAGGGCAATGAAGTATCCTCTCTCCCACCGCAGAGCACTGATATCTGTTCTTACTGTTTGAGGTAGACATTGTCCCAGTCAGTTCTGGACATGCTATGCAGCCTGCTTCTGTATGACACCAAGCAGTGGTGTCTTCCAGCACCTGTTTCTAATTAGAATCTCTGACATTAGTCACTGAATGAGGTCACAAGGTCACTGACTTGCCCTGCTCATCAAACCAGAAAGAGCCTACAGCCAATGGTCCATGTTTCTGAGCCACAAAAGCTGTCTGAGGTATCCTGAGTGGAGAAGTAGCCATGCAGACGCAGTAGCTCAAACTGTGTCTCTTAGAGAAGCTAGAGAAAGCCACTGACCTGTGAGAGTCATGGAAGAGCACAGGGCCGGCTGCTCAGCATCAGACTGCATTGCCAAGGGCCACACAGACAAAAGCAGAGTTGGGCTGGAATCAAGAGACAGGACTCAGGAAGCAGTTTGCATCTTGGTGAACCGAGAAGGTTCCTATTGTCACTAGGAAAGATACGTATACAGGGGTGACAAGAACAATATACAGGATGGGTGTGACTTGACCTGTTTGAGTGTGAACGAACATGGCTGGGAAATGTGGTCCAGCTGGAGCAGATGTTCCCCTCTTGGAAACAGGCTGTGTCCAAAGATAAAAGCATATGAATTATAAGAGCTGTGGCTCATTCTAGGAGTGCTTTCTGTTGTTAATTTATGAAAATAACAGAAAGTTATTTTTGAATAACTTTAGAAAGTTACTTTGTTTAGAAGAAAGTATCCCAATATCTTAGCCGCAAACCCATAATTCAGTACTTTTGTCTTTGACCTTGAACTGTTCAAACATATTTTCCCAGAATTTCAAGTAAGATAATTCACAAGAGCAGCAGTCCACACTGCATCCAGCATTGTTAATTTTATCCTTGGCATAAAGTTTGTTAGCAGGGAAATCCCCGGGAAAGGGCCAGCAGCAGCTTCTGTTGGGAAGCTCCAGAAGACTCAAGGGCCTCTGGGTTGTATTTCTTTTTGACAAGTGACATTTCGACGTTGTGGCCATGAACTGTTGCTATGTTTGCTACACTATCAATGTCATTTTCAACAGGTACACAGTCACAGCTGTAGCCTGTCCAGGATCTTCCTTTTGTACCGAGGCCCTGTTAGAGTTGAGCTATTAATGAGTAGTCACTATTCATTTTCACCTTGCCACAAGTTTGGGTTTTCTTCTTTCTCTGTCTTACCCCTTCTGTGTGACCTTCTCTGTCCCTCCAAAGCCACTGATCAGAGTTTTGTTCTGGTGGCTTTGCTGCTTGGGTCTGTTCTTTTGTAAGCAGAATAATAGACTTTGGCTTTTCTGTTCCTTCACAAACTAATGCTTCGAGGCGTCAGGAACTCAGGAGGATTTACATAGATTCTCTGGAAATGACATTTCCTGAAGGTGTGTCATTGGAGTGGGAGGGTCTCGTCCACCCAACATGACTCTCCTGCCAGCGTTGGTTCAAACATTGGGTGTCTGATACCAAGTAGTTTTATTAAAGATGTATTTGAACGAATGCTGAAAAATATTCTTGTGGTGAAGATAACACAGTCTCTCACATGTACAACAAAGCACATATGTAAATCTCCTTGAAGGACAAAGTAAGCTAAATACAGATTGCACATCACTGCATGGAAACTCTTTGTAAAGTACAGGTGACACCTTCCACAAAGATAGATTCTATAGATTGACTGAGAAAGGCAAGTTTATAAGAAGGGTCTGGAGAGGGTCCAGTGCCAGAGGAGAGTCTCCAGCTACACAGATTCCAAGGTCTCCAAGCTAGGAAGCATGTCTACTTCAGCCTTCTGGGTGGAGAACAGGTTTTCATTCCTTCTCTTGAAGGAACAAGCGTTTGTGCTTAACATTCAATGCCTGCTCACTGCCCTGCCTTCCATGTACCCCCTCCCACAATCCTCCTCTTCAAGGGTGGGAGCCTCAGGGTATCCCCCACCCTGACACATAAAGTCTCTGTGGCTGGGCACATTCTCTCCCACTGAAGCCAGACATGTCACCCAGACAGAAGAATATAACCCCGCATACAGATAACAGCTTTTGGGATAGCCTTTACTTTAGCTGTTTGGGACCCACATGAAGAGCAAGCTGCAAATCTGCTGCATATGTGTGAGGAGGCCCAGGTCCAGTCCATGTATGCTGTTTGGTATGCAAAAACTGGATCCATCATTCTGCTACATACAAGAAACATACCTCAGCAATAAAGATAGACATTACCTCAGAATAAAGGGTTCCAAATGGACCTAAGAAGCAAGCTGGAGTAGTCACTCTAATAGCTAATAAAACAGACATTCAACCAAAATTAATCACAAGACAGGGAAGGACATTTCATAGTCATCAAAGGAAAAATCTACTAAGATGATATCTCACTTCTGAACACTTATGCCCAAAACACAAGAGTACCCTCATTTGTTATCAACAACAACAACAACAACCATTACTAAAGCTCTCACCAATTGCCAGGTCATGCAGACAAAAACTAACCAGAGAAATAATAAAACTAACAGACATTATGAATCAAATGGAGCTAACAATATCTATAGAATATTTCACCCAAACACAAAAAATTATACCTTTTCAGAACCTCATTTTTTTAAAGAAAAAATTGTGACTCTAACACAGGCCAAGGCCCAGTGCATTGCTTGCATGGCTAATTTATTATAAGCAAGCAAGCAAGCATAGCAAAAATATAACAATACCTGGCAGAGAGCCATGGTCTTAACCATGATGGCAGTTCTAAGTTCACTTGAGAAAGTTTGTATATCTTCTTATTCAGCTCATCCATTTGGCCATTGATTCTGACACTTTAAAGAACACATGCCAGGCAATTGTTGACAACCAAGATTATGCTTGAGCAACAAATATTCCATAGTAGCTCTATTTTATAAAACTATGGCTCTCAATTCACTCATCTATTGATTTACTTCTACTAACATTAGTTTTTCTATAACATGACTAGTTATACTAATCATATAGCCATTGTTCTCCAAATATCTCTTTCTATTCCATTAATCATTCTTGAGACTGCTAATAAAAAAAATGTGTCAACAACCATTACAGAATCTAATAGATGCAAAGAAGTATCATAATTTTCAGGGTGATCTCTCTTAATTATCTTGATCAATTGCACATACGTATTGAGAAAAATGGGTGCAATATGGCCTACCACACACAAGCCTTTATAACCCACAGTAAGGGCAGTATACACATCAGCCTCCACCCAGAGAGCTCATCCCAAAGGCCATTGTTTACCACGGGGAAGGGTAGGATTAGAGGTAGAATTGTGATAAGAATGAAAATAAGTACATTTTAAAAACAACTTGACTGAAAAACACCACTAACAGAAATTTTGAAGGAAGTCCTATGGATATGGGAACAGGTGGATTCTACTGTGTCTCCTGTTACTTGTACAATAGGCATATACATGCAAGTAACTTTATGCCATATAAATTTCTTTTTAAGAGCTCAGGAATAGACAGGTGTCCCCTGATACAATGAGGCAGCACCAAATGACACCAGATGTTACTTTACAAATAGTTGACAACAGTAATCTCTATTGTGGGTACAATGATATTAACTTCAGTAAAGAATACATCAGATATTCCTTTCTTTATCTTCATACAACTATAGTTTCCACTCACTCTCAAAGTATTTAAATGTGTTTTTTTTTAAAAAAAAAAAAAAAAACCTGTACTATAGCACTTGGAATGATCAGTTAGGTTAGTCCAAACAAAAATCCTTCATTTATGTGACTAATATTTGTGTATCATCTTTTGTCCACGCAACTGGCCCCAAAAGATAAAAACAATTCTTAATATGGCGAAACAACATCATACCATGTTCTCTATTAAAGATGTGCCTTTTATCCCTCCTGACAAAAATCATCTGTATTCTGTATTGGCAAGCTGAGAATTAACATGTAATAGAGTCAGCAAATATAACAACATCATTTTGAGGTCCTTGATGTCTCCCCATGGCCTTGGCTTGAGAAGTTAAAATCTTCCTCTTGGAACATGTCCTCTTGATGGGTTCGTTATCAGTCTTCAGACACTCCATTTCTACAGTGGTCTCTGGGATACTGTCCCAATCATATGCACTGGAGTAGGAGCCATCTGAGACGGCATTCGGTTCATGAATGAAGACATAAGCAAAACATCACTCAGAAGAACATCTGGCTCTCTTCCCTGATTAGTTTCTAGGTCTTTCCATTTGATGTATATTTAGGCTATATCTCCTTTAGGCCAAAATGCTTTGGATTAGAAACAGAAGTGTTATCCTCCTTTAAAGTGAAAAAGTTTGAAGTAAGCATGGCTCAATGTACCATTTAGGTAGGTGTTTATGACCCATTTTATTTTTAAAACTTGTCATTTAACTATGTGATCCTGTCATTTCACAATAGCTTGTCCCTATTGGTTGTCAGGGATTCCAGTAATGAGATAATGTTCCATAAATTGCAAACTTCCTTAAAATCTTTGCTAGTATATAAGCAGGACCTTTATCAGTTTTTAGTTATAATGGGAGCATAGAAAGGAGAAGATGCATAATAAATGATTCTTGGCATCTAAGGTGGTTTTACCTCCACGAGTCATATTAGAAAAAGTACCAACTGTTACATGGACATATTTTAAATGCCCACATTTGTTGATATAATAAATATATGTTTGTCAAATACCATGAAATTTCAACTCTCAAGGATTAATCCCCTTTAAAGGGCATCTTTATGATAATGATTATCTATAGGTCCTGTAAAATGCTAATGATACTGCCAATTATCATCAGTCAGGAACAAATAATCAACCTGCATTTTATTTAATGGCACAATGATTTCTGTTGCCTCTGGTGCCCTCTTTTCTTACCTTTGGCAATTAAAATGTCACTGAGGTTTCCAGTTATGGGCTAATGTTTTAGTTCTTTAGCTGTTATCAATTATATTGTACAGCTTATTATTTATTAGTTATAATTATCATGGGTAAAAACATTGAAATCACTCACTTGTGACTTCAAAATTCAAATGGCAACTAAAAGTTTTTGCCTTAATTTTGATGGCAAATCTTACCTGACCCAAACTCAGAGACATGTGTGTGTGTGAGAGAGAGAGAGAGAGAGAGAGAGAGAGAGAGAGAGAGAGAGAGAGAGAGAGAGAGACAGAGTGTATTGTTCATGGGGGGGGGTCCAAGGGCAACACCTTATATTTTCAAGACATTTCTCTCACTTAGCCTAGAACTTGCCAGTTAGGCTAGACTTCCTGGTCCACAAAGTCTCAGGACCCACTTGTCTCATCCTACCACACCACCAGCACTTGGGTGACAGACATGTACTGGTTTAGGGAAAACTGTTTTGATGTGGATGCTCTCCACATGTGGTGGCCTGCTGTCTGCCTCTGATACTACATTATACCCATAACACATGCTTTTGGAGAGTTGAGAAATATGGCTTATGAAGCACATCTAATTCTTAGAAATCTGAACATAGAAATTATATTATCTTCATCTCTCTTCTCTATAGACTCCCACCCAGTAGGAAAGAGTTTCCCTAGAGAACAGCTTTCAACCTCTCTTTTTAATGTGACTACTCCGAGAAGTACAGTTTGTTTCATGATCCATTACAATACACATTTAGTTTCAATGTTTTCAAAAAATAAGTAATTATAAGAACCTACATTTGAATCTCCAGGAACATCATGATAGCTGGATGTAGCAGTACATGTCTGTGACCCCAGTGCTAGTGGTGTGTTGGGCTAAGACAGGTGGATTCTGAGGGCTTGTTGACCACAGAGTCTAGACTAAACTGCAAGGAAGGTCTAGGGTGAGTGAGACCATGTCTCAAAAAAAAAAAAAAGGTGTTGCCTTTAGACTTCCACACATGCATCTGCACATTACAATACACACACACAACACACACACACACACACACACACTACATACACCTTTCTGTGCCTTTTCAGGACTTTCTCTCTCAGCCTTTTCTACCCTGGAAAAGCCAATGTCTTCCTCAACACTGTCAATGTAGCCTGCCAAAATTCTTGTGATATGAACTGCAGTATCCATGACATTGTCTGCCAAGACATTCACACCCATTTGTTGAGTTAATTCAGGAGGAATGGGGTTCACTTTGAGGTCTTGTAGAGTACAGAGTTCATGCTGATTACTTTATTATTTGCTATATTTGAGTCATGACACACAAAAATTCTTAGTTTTTCTTGTCCAATATTTATGAGGAGAGAAATGTCTTTCTCTCCTGTTGTCATCCACTGTCTCTCTCAACAAAATTAATTTCATCTTTTTCAAGATGGTTAATGCAGCAGTCAATTGGTTGCATAATTGAGGTTTTTATTATTTCTATTTTTTTTTTTACTATTCTGTATGGATGTTTGGCTTTCATGTATGTCTGTGCACGTTGTGCATGTGCCTGGTGCCCACCAAGGCCAAAGAGGGATGTAGATCCCCTGAAACTGGAGTTTTAGGTGGTTGTGAGCCACCATGTGGTGCTGGAAATTAAATCCAGGTCCTCTGGAAGAGCAGCCAATGTTCACAATCAGGGCACCATCTCTCCATTTCCAAGACTAATATGTTTGGTTGCCAATAGCATTGCCCTTATAAGCCTAAATCCAATGGGCCCAGCCTCTTCACCAGTCAGACAATATCATCACTAACAAAAGATGTCAAAGGGACTCCAGGAAAGAGATAGTTCAGAGAGACCACAGGATTAGGCAGAAGATGCAGATAAGAAGGGAGTCCTGGCATGGGACCAAGGGACTAGAGAGGGCTCTAGATTGCAGACGCTGGACCTGGTTCCGGATCTTACCAAGACAGACCTGGAACAAAAGGGATGAGTGTCTGTGGCCCTGCTCCTGGATTCTGTTTTCTTTCTTCCCTCTGTTTATGCTGGTCAGCAGCAGTAGTGAGTGCTGGTAGTGCGTCAGTGGTCAAATGGAGACAGACTTGCTTTGCAGCGATTGCCAGTCCCCCTGGTACTGGTATGCTGCCCTCGATGGGTTCATGTGGGGCTGGCCATGCTCCAGGACAATGGTCTCAGGAACCATAGAGTGGGAGAGTGCGGGTGCCAGGTACCTGCAGCACACTCCAGGAGAGCGGCACTCACACAGACAAATGGTAAGGCCCTGACTCCTGCATCTGCCCCCTCCACTGCTGTGACTCTCTTGAGCCATGCAAAGGTACCAATCCTTTGAACAGATCCTTCCTAAATGACACAAGTGACTTCCAGCAGCACACTGCCATGAGAAAGAGGTGTGTTCACAGCGGGATTGTGGCAGTGAGCAAAAGAGGATTGAAATGTTTAGCAATATAGCTCTATCGTATCCAAATCCAGGAACTAATAGGGGCACAAACTATACCCTGTGATAATTATGGCCTGGAGCTTAACTCTTATCTCACTAGGAGAAAAGGGCTTCGTTTCAATTTCACAGAAACAAAACAATCCTGGATTTTTAAGACTGAGTCATTATGAGTCATTAATTATAGAAATCCTTGACTTGAGTACTGAAAGAAATTGTAAATCTAATTTAAGATTTGCTCCATTCACATCAAATACATTATTCTGATTCACGTGACTGGCTATCTGTGGGGAGATGAATATTAAATTAGAATACTGTGTGTGTGTGTGTGTGTGTGTGTGTGTGTGTGTGTGAGAGAGAGAGAGAGAGAGAGAGAGAGAGAGAGAGAGAGAGTAGGTCTTAGGTTTGTAAAATTTTGTAATTAGATATGCAATCATTCCATGATCTTGATGTCACTGAAGGCCACTCAGGGGCACATACAGAGCCCTATTTAAGGTAAACAGCAGGGCACTAACAGTTCATGCTGGGTGAGCACCAGAAACTCCCAGAAACCTATGTGAAGGCGTTTTGCTAGCTCTAATTTGTTTAATGGGTGGCCATGTGGTGATTTAATTGTGTTAACACAATTCACTTGTGGTTGACCTTTCTGCCAGCTCTGTCCCAGAGGGTCTGCCCCCCTGAGGTCAATGGCATGGAACGGCATTGACTTTTGTGCTTTTTTTCTTTCTGTGTTGGGGATGGAACCCAGATCCTGGCACAGTCCAGTACCTCTACAGTTCCTCTACAGTGAGCTCAGCCCCCCTGGACACCCCATCCCATCTCTGTAGGGTGATCTTTCCTGTTGTTCCTCCTCAGCACCCAAGATGCCGCATTTCTTGTCATCTGTCCTGTTCCTGTCTACTTTGCCGTTCTTTGTCAGTTTGGGTTTTCATAGTCAAAAGGACTTCTTAGAGTTGGCAAGACCATAAGGAGTTATTGTATATGTTAAGAAAAATAAAGCCTATGAGTACTTGTAACCTCAGGCTTTTCCACCCACACCCCAGGTCCAGAATAATGACTTACAGATTTATTACTTTTTAACAATGCTGATGGTCTTTTGCTAGGTTTGTTCCCTGACAAGCTTGTAACTCATATAACCCCTTTAAACTATTATATGTCTGCCACAGGGCTGGTTACCCCTCCTCAGTTTCATATGTCTGACTTCCTCAGACTCTGGGTGGTGAATCTCCTGCCTCTGACTATCTCCCAGAGTTCCAGTGTTTCTACCAGAACTCCCACCTTCTACTTCCTACCTTTTGCTAATAGGCCATCAGCCTTTTATTGACATGAAATCAGGCAATGCTTCCACACTGTACACAAGAGATGATCCATGCAAGCACGACCTGTCTTCCCTTTTCTCTGGGTGTGGACTGGAATATGGATCCCAATAAGAGATGTCTTCCAGATGTGTTCTACACAAGGAATTCTCAGCAATAGAAATGGTACAGTACATAAAATACAGGCCTTTAAAAATGCTTAGACAGGGGTTTCACTATACATCCTTAACAGCCCAACATATCATTATATAGACCAGGCTGGTCACAGATTAACAGAGATCCCTCTCTCTCTGCCTCCAGAATATTGGTATTATAGGTATATGCCACCATACATAGCCCGGAGATGTGCTTTTGTACCTATTGCAGTTTATAACAGGCTTAAAACCTTAAAATGTATGTTTGGCAGTCTAGTCCATTTGGCATAAATCTCTAAACATTATGTGTTTTGTACACTTGCTATACTTTTCTTGACCGCCATTTTATTTGTGAACCATATCCAGATTCATAGATTTAGACCTATGTATAGATGTAGGCATAGTATACATTTGTCTTCACCGGTGGCTTTATAGTACAGTTACTGAACATGTCATAACTTAATCTGTCCTATTGGTCACAGAAAGTAGTCTTAATCAGTGGCTTCTTTAAATTCCTTTTTCAGAGTATAATTGCTATATGAAGAAATAAGATCGTAGAGATCATAACAAGATTGGAAAGGAAATGCTTTGCTATTTAAGATGATGTCTAACATTAAACTAAATCATCATTTTTATATGAGATATGTGTCATTGGCATGTGCCCTGGGAAAATCATGATTCAGGTTACCATTTTCTTGAGAAATATACATTAATCCCACTGGTTTATATAAACAGGATGTCTGGGAACATGGTTAACTGTTCCCAAATGGGCAGTTTACTTGAAATAAAGGTTAATATGTTGTTAAGTGTTCAGTAACCTATGCTTATAATCAGTTTGGAGAGCCTTATGCATATGTTTACTTATGTTACTTTCTGGTGCTGGTTAATCTAAGTCTGTTGATTTGAATCAACACATATACAAAAATATTCTCAAATCCATCCTTTCTGCCATGATTTCCCTTCCAGGAACAAGTCTCATATGACTTCCAACTTGAACAGTGACCTCTTCCCCTGTGGGTCCTGAGCCCAGCTCTCTCACACTGTGCAGAAAGCACCTCACCTCCCAGGAGTCTTTGCTGCTATCCCATCTGTTGCCCTGGTGGCCATGTTCCTTGTTAACTCCCCATGCTTTAAACTTCTGATTTTATGACTTTCTTGAAAAAACCTGACCATGGCTGGTACAGCCATAATATCTGGCTTCTTATGAAATATTTATTTTTTTTATTTTTGAGAAGTACATACCTAAATACTATATATACATTATTTTGACTCTTCTCTCTTCTGATGCAACTCTATTGCTTGCTATCTACTCCCTCAATACCTCATGATCATTTCTTTTAAAATTATTATTGTTACATAGATGCTCTCATACACACACACACACACACACACACACAAAACCTACTGAGCACCTTTTGTATGTACATAGCTTAGGGCTAACCACTTTGGGTTAGATAGCCTATGAGGGAGATTGACCATCTAAAATATTGATTTCTCCTCTTGCAGCAGCCAATGGTTGCCTTTGTCTTTATAAAGCTCTTTATATAGGTTGGTGCCCTGTGAAATTTCCCCTATCCAAGTTGACATACTATTTTTCTGACTTTAACTCCTTTATACGCCCTCTTCTAGCAATCCATGCTTCACAGCCGTGTCTTATACTTCTAAAAGCTAACCTCTGAATAGCCTGATTGACAGAGGGCTAATCTGGAAAAACAAAAACAAAAACAGAATGCTGTTGGTCCAGAGAGCTGAGCTGGACTGTAAGGATAAAGAGGAGAGTAAGCAAGAGACAGATCTTAGGGCAGAGTCCCCACCAGTCTTGTTAAGACAGAATGATGGACTAGGATCTGTCCTGGTTGCTAATAGTTCATTTGGCCCCGCACTGTAGTCAGTACAACTTCTGATGGAAAAGGAGGCCTGTTGCCATCATCAGAAGGTAGGTCAAGTGAGGATATCATGTAGCTCAGAAGATAACTCAAAGAGTCACTTTTAGAAATTATGTAGCTAGAAGAGAATGAAAAAGAAGTCACTCTAGTTCCCCAGTCTAAAGATTACCATAACCTAAAAGTGGGCGGCTAAGTGATTGGGACACCCATACAGTAGAGACAGCACCTGACAGGTAGCTCTTGCTTTCTTCAAGTTTACACACATATCAGAAAGAGCAGAAGAGAAGGCCCAGGACCTACAGGAGGAAGGCCAGTCTTTCAGGTCACTTGTGGGATCTTTAAGGAAGTGAAGTACAACCTATTTTACATCTGTGTGACTCTTGAGAGTCCTCTCAAACTTTAGTGTTAGTTCAGTGTGTAATTGATTATAATGAATAAAATGTGCAAAGCTCTTAGCATGAAGGAATTACTCAGTAAATCATAGATGATTAATGATAATGTTCTATTTACCAACTTTTTATCTTGCCTTTATTCCCTAAATAACACAATGGAAATGTTTCTATATACTCAACATTGTATTTAGCGATGTAAGTTACCTAGCAATAATAAACTCTAAGAGAGAATGTGTGGGGGTTATAATGCAAATACCACATAGTCTTACATATGGGACTGAACACCCTCTTGGTGTTTGTAGATACCCACAAACATCCTTTTTGGGTACGTACAAGCAACGAATGAAACACGGCGCATTCTCATTTTCCATATCAAGGGATGTCTGACTGTTTGGATTACATATAGAGTTATACAATGTGCAGTCCATCAACCTACCATTTGCTTCGTGTTTCTGGCTGTGTTTTATCTCTGGCAAACATGTCTTCAAAGACCTAATCTGCCTTTGCAATTCCATTTTTAACCACTCCACTGAACATCCCAGTTGCTCCATTGGTACAGCATCTCAGCCTCTCTGCCTGTAACTCACTGACTCTCCCCTTGGATCCCTAGTCATTTCCTCAGTTCTCCTGACAGATGCCTCAATGTGTTGGTTAGCAGAGCACAGTAGGATGTGCTCCTCGTGTCTGACATGCCTGCATAACGAAGGGAGTATGAGGCTCTTCTCATCCATTCCAGTGGAAGGACTGCCCTGGCGGGTGGCATGTGCCAATCAGTGTGGCAAGTCTGGAGGCTGCTGGCCACCTTAGTTGTTTTGCATAACAGTATGGGCTTTGCCAGACACATTTTAGCTTGGGTATGTGCTGGCTAGCTGAGCTAGCAACTCATTATACCACCCTCTTGTACTGTACTAACTGCCCTTGGATGTGCTCCAAGGTCACAGCCTCTACCCCAAGGTCACATTCTTCCTCCTCTTCTGACTGAATCCTCTTTCATCACACCTACACCCTGTCTTAGAATCTCAATTATAACCATGCATGCTGTATAAACATGAAGAGCATTCACTGGTATTAAGAACCAGTTAATACCGCTCTCTCAAAATACCAGGGTAAGTGAAAAGGAGTTTTATATTTTACAAAAGAAAAATCCACATCATTTAATACATACAATATCCATCTTTATTTTTCTGAAGTCATGATTTCATATCTTGTTTCACTGAAATGTGAGAAGGAAGGCAAATGGTGTAATGTCTTTGTCAAAGAACAAGAGTGGGGGATTGTGGGAATGTGCAAAGCAGCTGTACATTGTCAGGCTTGGGCTTGAACCCAAAGCTTCTCCTCACTTGAACATCACTTCTCTAAGATCAGAAAACAAACAAACAAACAAGCAAACAAACACACTAGACTGACTTGTCTTAGAGCGATATGGAAGCCCAAAGTCAGCTAAGCATAAAAATAAGGACGAGATTTTAGACTGGAAGATTCTTGGAGTACTTTTTCTGCTTTCCCTCTGGCTTTGACTCTTATTTGCATTATACTCTCTTCTAACAGCTACTCCATATTGGTTTTTAAATGGCTTCATCCAGATGATGGATAAAGGCATCATACGGTGTAACATCACTGTGATTTATTAGGACGCTTAGAGTGGTCCATTGGGGTTCCTTATGGTTTTGTCTAAGTATCCCGATTGCACCACTAAAGCTCCACCATTCTTTGTTGCTCTGAAACCCCCAGGGAGCACAGAGACCTGCCTACATCTCAGTAGATCTGAGAAGACACGGAAGTTAGTGCAGAGCTGTCTGGTAACTGCTAGGCAGAACAAACATCCTTGATTTCAAATCACTAAGAAGATTGGAGTATGCGGTAAGATGTTTGCCATACAGATGTGAGATAACCTCCTCCTGTCTCCTTCTCCCCGTAGCCTGAAGGGAGCCGACGCTGGTAATGGCATCAGGGTGTTTGTGCCTGATATCGGGATGTTCATTGCAAGTCTGACCATCTGGCTGGTCTGCAGAACCATTGTTAAGAAACCAGACACGGAAGAAGTGGCCCAATTCAATTCCGAGTGTGAAAATGAAGAATTGGTAAGTGTGAACACCCACATCTCTCGTCTTCCATCCCCAGGGCCTTTCCTGTGAGGCTGAGTGAGGTCAGTCTGCAGAGCACTGAGTGGATCCCTGTGCCTGAGGCAGGAGTGGGCATTGTTGCTAGGCAGAGACGTCTGGGTGAAGCTGCAGGACAGACGCTCATGTCTACACCTTGTTGATGAGGATTCAGGTGATTGACATGTGATTCCCATCTTTCATGAGGCTCTCAGAGTGGAGTTAGGAACAGCCTGACTGTGCTTTCGTCACCTCAGTGATCAACTGGCCTTGCTGTGCCTCAGTGTTATGTCAGGTGGCCAAGCCTGGAAAGTTATGGGCGTGGCATTACAACACCCCTGCTCTCCAGGTCTGAGCCATTGCAGGATATTTTGAGAAGTAGTACACAGTAACTTTTGAAGAAAAATAGTCTTAATTACCCCCTGAACTTTCCATCCTGTGCAGTTTCACCCCGTGACTGTGTAACTATTCACTTTACCTTCCTAGTTAGTGTGTTAATTCGGAATATTTGGACCAAGTTATTTTAAAAGTGCTCTGGAAGGGGGAAATATTTTATTTAGAAAAGTGAGTTTTATGAGGTCCCATTTGTCAATTCTTGATCTTAGAGCATACGCTATTGGTGTTCTGTTCAGAAACTTTCTCCTTGTACCGATGTCCTCAAGGGTCTTCCCCAGTTTCTTTTCTATTAGCTTCAGAGTGTCTGGCTTTATGTGGAGGTCCTTGATCCATTTGGATTTGAGCTTAGTA